>NW_006238951.1:820923-833951 GCF_000226075.1 Solanum tuberosum | reverse complement strand
AAGTAATAAAGTCTAACCCCCAAAAACGAGGTTTACATGCCCTATATAAGAATATAAGTCCTAACTAAAAAGGAAACGAAATAAGGAAATAAAGCTGCAGGACACGTTTTCATTCTACGAGACTGACCTACGGTTCGTAAGTCAATCTACGGTCCGTAGGTCCCTTCCGTGGCTCAGGACTTGACAATTTTTGTTTCTTCAAAATATGTAAAATCTCTATCGCAATTGGCGATTCAACAGTACGGACCATAAGTCTATCTACGGTCCGTAACTCTTCTCCGTAATGCCACACTCATATATATTAAGCATCAGTTACTGGAACCAATCTCTGAATGATTTGACGAATCAACAGTACGGTCCGTAGATTAATCTATGGTCCATAAGTCACAACCGTGGTTCCACACTTGGTCAAGAATTTCCTGATCTTCAGCAATGCCTTTCCTGCCCTTCTACAACTATCATCTACGGGCCATAACTGGACCTATGGTCCATAAGTTACCTCCGTAGATTCCCTTTTCTACACTTCTTTCAGTTGTGTCTTCAAGTTTCTACGCCTGAACCTATTCCCTACAAACATGAGGAAAACACATATAAACTAATATAAAATAGCCCTAGACACACACAACTCTCAAGTGAAATGTATCAAAAATACCGTAAAATCATGGTACATCAACACTCTCAACTTAAAATCATTTTTTGCCCTCAAGTGACGCACGAAGACTCTAAACGACACTTGTATAGAAGCAAGCAATTTAAGCATAAGCAATCACATGACTCTCTATCCCAACTCTCTTTTCGGGTGCAAATTTGTCTCTTAGACTCAACAAGCTAATTTGTGCGAATCAAAATATGACACAAATCGACCAATCAACTCACCACATACACTGTTCTACTATCACCAAGGTACTAACTTTCCAACAATGTCACCAGTGCCATTACTTCAAACGAAATACCTTTTTTCACACAATAAATATGATTTTAAGTACAAGGATTCATTCAACACTCATGCTCAGAAGTAATGTCAATTACAAGTAGTGCTCAATACCATAGGCTTGCCCTTATTTTCACTGCTTACACTCTCCAAACTAGTTGCTAGGATCACTATAGGACCTTCTTAGCTTGTAACGTAGGCTCAGGGTCAGGTGTGGTACAATTGGGTACTTTTTGTGACTTTCTGCCCTCCTTGACATTACATTAGGCTTTTCTACCTCTTTTTGCCTTATTTTTGACATCCTACCTTTTCTCCTCTTTCCCTTGATTCTTTTCCATCATTGATGTGACTTTCGACTTTGTAGCTCTTTTATTTTTCACTTTTCTTCTTTTTCTTGCTTTTTCTTGTTTTCTTTAGTTTTGTTCACTTTCTTTCGCACAAAGTCACATCCCTCTTTTTTTTTTCTTTTCTTTTTCAACACCAAATCTTTTCATACCCATTTTTCTTTAGATTTCCCCTTTCATAGCCACCCTTAACGTAAGGAATTTCCGTTAGTTGAGGTGCACAATACCCGATGTCGGATCAGGGCCAAGATTGAGGTCACCTTTTGCATTAGCCACACTCAACTTAGGCCTTTGGCCTAAGTTGAGGTGCACATGTCTAAGGAGGGATTGGGACCAAAACAATAGATTATGGGAAGGTGAGTTACGGTTTTAGAAAGAAATGGTCTCTTTTAAGCTCAAAGCATTTGGATCAACGGGAGCATTCATTTTCATTTGGTCAGATTCTTTTAGGCATTTAGTGGACTATTCAGAACAATGGCCTAGGATCACTTCCTAGCCTCTAGAGTTGATTATATTCGTAGGACTAACCGGGCAAGTTCTAGATTGGCTCCACTTTTTTGAACAACCAACGATTCTCGCACACTCTTGGCACACAGTTCCATTATCAGATTACCTAGTTCAAATTTTTAGCTTAAGTCATGAAATCAAATTTGTCATTATCATGTCATACTTAGAGCCAACACATTCAACTTTTTCTAGTCTACACCATTTAGCACACATTTCAATATCTTTGGACGGGTATAATTTTTTTAACAAGCTCATGCCATCATGCTTATGCTATCATTCTTTCTCATGCTTCTACACATAAAATCCTAAATATGTCAGTTCAACAAAAGTTAAGTAGTCTCTTGGAGAAAAAGAACATAGGCAAGAAAACCCCAAGAGAGGATTATGAGTTGGGGTTACTTAGACTTCACCCTATCACTCAAAATCCATTTACCCCACCCCCAACAAAAATAGGTGAAATTGTCCCCAATGCACACAAAAAGTAGTAAAGATTAATGGATTTTGGTGAAGCAAACCTGTGGCGCTTAGCGCCGAAGAATCATCAACAAACGGGTGGGTCCGGTTTCCCGGATTTCTCTACAGCAACAGTGGGGTCACCCTCAGTAGTGCCCACATCTTTGGTCACAGCACCCTCAGTAGTGCTATATGTCGGTCTCACCCCACCCCAAGTGGTGCTCACATCATCCGCCACAGTAGGCAGAACCTCATAAATGGGCATAGAACTCGATGCCCCAGCAACCATCTCACGGGCCCTCTGCTGCCTCAGTTGCTCATCTATTATGGAGGCTTTCTGTACCTTTTTCTCCTGTATGCACTCCCTTTTTCTAGCATTTTCCTCCTCCGTGAGCTCAGTTTTGGGACTAGATCGGTGCCTCTTACCTCGGGCACGTGTAGGCTCGGGCTACTACTCCGTATCATATCCACTGAATAGAGAACCCAGGACTATATCATCACCTAATGCAGAGGGTGCAGCCTGTGGCTCAACAACTGGTGTGGCAAGGATGGCGTCAACATCAGCCCGGAGACTAGCTAGCTCGATTCGGAAAGACAACATATGAGTAGTAGGAGCTGGCCTCTCTAGAACTCTCAACTCGAAGGCATCGAGCCGCTTGTGAACTGCTTGGATCTTTTGGTCCGTTTTCACCTCCATCCTCTTTTCTACTCTCTCTTCGGACTCAGCAATCAACTTCCGCATCCAGGGCTTAATATGGTGCAGCAAGGTGGCCATTTGAGCCTCTAACTTCTGGACTAGGGCCCGTAGTATAACATTGGCTCCAGAAGGTGGAGTGGCTCTAGATGAGCTCGGGGCCACGCTAGCGGCCTGTGAGGAGGAAACCGGGGTATCATCATTGTGGTATGGAGGGGCAGGACCATCACCCTACATCTGCTCTACCGCATCTATTAGATCAACATTTTCTGGTACATCGACTCGTGGCATTCTGCGTGGTGCTACTACATTCGTCTCATCCCGAATCAGCCCAATATCTAGAGTTCCTGCTGCATGGACCAATTTATCACAGTGCCAGATCGGCACTCCAGAGTCTCTGCATAACTGAAAGATCATAGACGGGAACGGGTAGGTAGTAGTGGTCCTAAAATCCCTCTTATGAATCTCTGCTAATATCATGCGGGTATAGTCTATCCCCAGCCCTGCCACCAACTCTACAACCATGACCACTCTATCCCACGTCACCAAATTATCATCCTTGGTTGGTGAGACTCTATTACGCACCAGTAACCAAAAGAACTTGGCCACCAAGTTCATGGTGGCCTTTTGAATGCCCAGTCGTGGTGTGGTGACCCACTCCGCACGCTCACCATCTACAGCGATGTGCCTGGCGAGCCATAGTAACAAAGCGTCCCTCTGCTCGGCATTTCGGGTGAAGGCTCCACTCCGCAATGTATCCCATATATAGTCAAAGTCGGTCATGCTTGGCGCTCAAGTGTGATCAGGGCCAGGACCGTAGAGGAATCGGTTGATCGTCGCATGAGAGATTTCCACCGAGAAACCTCAGACCATGCTTGAGGTGAGGAGGTCCTGGGCTATGGGCTTGGAACGCTTATCAATTGACCCTCAGAGAGTGGCAGCATAGGAAGCATAGAATTCCTGCACAATCTCCTCGCTATACGTTTTGGGGTCACGAGCCATCCACTCTCACTTCTGAAGCTTAGATAGGCGGTGAATGTCGGGCATGGTGTGTAGATTTTCCGTGAGGACTCGGCGCTCCTCAGTAATAAGCCGGGTCATCCTCTCTTTCTCATTTAGCATTTTGGCATCCCGGTAGATCTGCCACTGCCCCTCAACACACCATCTACTTGGTTCCCCTTCCACTGGATCAGGGTTGTTGTTTCGTGGAACCGGGACTTCATCCGAACTAAAGGGCTCATAAGACGAGGAAGCTTGGTTATGTGTACTTGAGCCGGTGGCGGAGCCGGACGCAGACCCTGCAGCAGAATCGGAGTAGAAACCCTCTCCAGACCCGGAAGCAGACACATTCAATGACCCGATCAGTGTGTCATCCTCATCAGACTGGAAGACAGTGAGTACGTCAAAGAGCACCTTCCGGGGAGTGTTCCTGGTTGACCGGGGTGCAGTTGGGATGTCCTCGAGGTTGTTGGGACATATGCGGGATCCTTTTCCGTTTCGGTGTCCTCATCAATCAGCCTTAAAGTTAGGGCAAAGGATTTGGTCCTCCTCTTCTTGGTGTAAGTTACTTGCTTCTTAGGTGCCATGCTACATGTGGAGGAGTAGTTAGTACTCAAAATAAACCTAAAACACACTCGAAACAACTTTAGAACTAGAAACGAACAAAACGAAAAAAAATTGGCAGTAAGTTACAGTGACCACCTACGGTCCGTAGGTAGACTTACGGTCCGTAGAACCCTTCCGTAGCTCATAGGTCCCAAAAAGTTGGTCTCTGTTGGAAACTACGGACTTGTAGAACGATTTGTAGATTGATCTACGGACCGTAGTCCACATCCGTAGTTTCACACTTGGTGAATATTTCCAAGTGCCTCCATCTACGAACCTGATCTATGGTCCGTAACTTGGTTTACGGTCCGTAGACGAGGTCTCGTAGATGGAGTTTGGGACAGGTCTCAGATGTGCCTCAATTTTGAAACCTATTTTGAAGCCAATTGCAATATTATCCTAGTCTAATCATGCATTCCAACATAACTCATGCTAGTTTGTCATCCTAAGGGTTCCAATTATGCAATTTTATAATAACTTCAAGACAAGATGTGGAACCCTAAGTTGAAACTTACATATACACTATTTATTTGCACTAATTTTATGCTATAGCTACACACAATCACTGACCATCATCCCAAGGGTGTTAGTACTCCAAATTTAGCATGCATTTATAGACAGTTAACTACCCAAGGTCAAAGACCCAACTCCCATCTTTTTATAATCAATCTATGAACTGAAATTCAAAGTGAGAGGAAAGTCTATTACCTTACAAGTAATGAGGAGTGGTGTGATTGTGTGACGACATTATGATTCCAATATCACCAACAAACGTCACATACTTGCACCGCACCCGGACACCGAAGTTTGAAAAATCGGGGTTTAAAGAAATTTGGGGGAAAAAGAAAAGAGAATTGGGAATATGAGGGATGAATTTAGTGTTGGTGATGATGTATTGATGGTGAGAATGAGTGATCTGAGGGATTTGGGAGGTGGATAAATGGTTAGGGAGGATTTAGAAGAAGTGGGAAATGATTTGAAAGTGGGGGTTTTTTAATTAGAGGTTGTCCGGGTCGGGTTGGTCAAGCTAAGGTTGGACCTACGAAACCACGCTTACGGTCCGTAGGTCGATCGTCTATGATCTGTAGATGGGGACCGTAGATTACCTTCACACTTTGTAAAATTTCAAACACTTACCTGGGATCTACGGACGCCATTTACGGTCTAGAATGAACTACGGACCGTTGATAGGGTCCGTAGACCTTTGCACCAGACCATTTTCTGCAGATTTTGCCTTGCGCACCTACACATGTAGTAACTATTAGGCCATTCTTTTTACATTTTCTAGACACTTTTTTAGACACGAACCCTATGCTATATCTAGACAACACTAACTAAGAAATTAAAGCACCTATCTAATTGAGTACAAAGACGTAATTACCCAAAGAAACTATTAGACGCAAAACAAAACCTATAGTTGGCTAGATTGTATATCTTGTGTTGCCTCCCAAGCAGCAATTGATTTAACATCGCGGCATGACGCAGGCCCCTTGATTACCCAGACTTTATCAAGATAGTAGGCCTTAACAACCTCGTGCACACTCTCTGCGTTTCCCAGATAGATCTTGTTCCTTTGTCCATTTACCATGAACCTTGTTCCTTCACTATTCTCAAGCTCAACCGCACGATTGGGCAGCACCTTCGTGAGTAAAAATGGCCCGGTCCATTTGGACTTGAGTTTGACCCGAAAATAAGCGCAACCTAGAGTTGAACAGAAGCACAAGATCACCCACAACAAATTCTCACTTTTCAATTCATTGATCATGATACCTCTTCATCTTCTGTTTGTACAAGGCGAAATATTCATATGCTTTTAGGTGAAACTCATCAAGCATATTTAAGTCATTTAACCTTTGATTTGATGCGGCTACCCAATCCAAATTAAGCTTCTTGATCGCCCACATGGCCTGATGCTCTAACTCTACCGGTAAGTGACAAGACTTTCCATATACAAGTTGGTAAGGAGACATACCTATAGGAGTCTTGAATGCGTTGCGATAGGCCCATAGAGCATCATCAAGCTTCCTTTACCAATCCGTTCTATTGGCATTCACAGTATTCGCCAAAATCTATTTGATCTCTCTGTTGGACACTTTAACTTGCCCACTAGTCTGCGAATGGTAAGGAGTGGCTACATTGTGGCGGACACCATATTTATCAAGTAGCGCTTTGAACAACTTATTACAAAAGTGGGAACCTCCATCGCTGATAATTGCCTTAGGTGTACCAAATCTAGAGAGGATATTCTTTTTCAAGAATGCGGTTACACTTTTACCTTCATTGTTGGGGAGCGCAACTGCTTCCACCCATTTCGACACATACTAAACCGCAACAAGTATATACTTCATCCCATGTGAGCTCACTAAGGGACCCATGAAATCAATGACCCATACATCAAACAACTCAATTACCAATATCGGATTCATATGAAGGTCTTGCCTCTTTGAAATTCCTCCTTCTCTTTGGCAACAGTCACAAGACTTGGCGAAATCATAAGCATCTTAGTGGATAGTGGGCCAGTAGTACCAACAATGCAAAATTTTATGCGTAGTCCGAACACCACTATGATGCCCACCAACAGGCGATGAATGACACACCTCTAGTATGCCCATCATCTCGACCTCTGGCACACAGCGACGAATAATCCCATCGGCACAACTACGATACAAATAAGGCTCATCCCAAAAGAACTTCTTTACATCATGCATAAACGTTTTCCTTTGGTGAGAAGAAAAGTCCAGAGGCACCAAATCGCTTGCCAAATAATTAGCAAAGTCTGCGAACCAAGAAATCAAATCATGAGAAGCAGCCAATACTTGTTCATCCAGAAAAGCATCATTGATTTCAGCCCTATCACCAAGCTTTAGCATCGCCTCTTCCTCTAATCTGGACTAGTGATCGGCAACTTGATTTTCAGTCCCCTTTCTATCCTTCACCACAAACTCGAACTCTTGTAGCGACAATACCCATCTAATCAACCTTGGTTTCGCATCCTTCTTCCCCATCAAATACCTGAATGCAGAATGGTCAATATGCACTATGACCTTAGTACCAAGCAACTAGGATCAAATTTTTGGAATGCAAAAATCACTGCAAGAAGCTCTTGTTCAGTTACCGTATAGTTCTTTTGGGCCACATTTAGAGCTTTGCTAGCATAGTAAATAGGATGGAGAATTTTCTCTCACCTCTATCCCAATACCACACCAAGTGCCACTCCACTCGCATCACACATTACCTGAAACGGTTGTCCCCAATCCGGTGAAATAATGATAGGTGCAGTAACTAACTTCTCCTTCAACTCTCCAAATGCTCTTAGACAAGAATCATCAAAATAGAACTTACACTCTTTCTGAGCAATTTGCACAACGGATGTGCAATTTTTGAGAAATCTTTGATGAACCTCCTATAAAAACCTGCATGCCCAAGAAAACTCCTAACACCTTTTACAGAGATAGGTGGAGGATGTGTTTCTATTACCTCAACTTTCGCTTTATCTACTTCAATTCCTTTATCAGAAATCCGATGACCCAGCACTATACCTTCTTTCACCATAAAATGGCACTTCTCCCAATTGAGCACTAGATTGCAGTCTTCATACCTCTTAAGCACCTCAACCAAATGATCCAGACAACGATCAAAAGGGTGATCCACCATTGAGAAATCATTCATGAACACCTCAATTGTGTACTCCACCATATCAGAGAATATTGACATCATATAACGCTGGAAGGTTGCTGGATCATTGCACAACCCAAATGGCATCCGTTGGAAGGCGAATGTCCCATAGGGGTAAGTGAAGGTGGTCTTCTCTTGGTCTTCCGGAGCTATAGAAATATGATTGTTGCCCGAATAACCACCAAGAAAATAATACCAACCTTTACTCACCAATCTATCTAGCATTTGATCCATGAATGCCATAGGGAAATGGTCCTTTTTTGTCCAAGCATTTAACATCCAGTAGTTCATGCAGACTCTCCATCCAGTCACGGGCTGCATCAGAACAAACTCGTTTCTCTCATTAGGAACCACAGTAATCCCACCTTTCTTGGGCACACACTAAACCGGACACACCTAACTACTATCGGTAATGGGATAAATAACTCTGGCATCCAACCACTTGATAATCTCCTTTCTAACTACCTCTTGCATAAGTGGATTTAATCTTCTTTGGTGATCATTACAAGGCTTGTGATACGGCATGAGTTGGATTTTATGAGAACAAATATAGGGAGAGATCCCAATAATATCCGCAATAGTCCACCCAATGGCTCGCTTGAATCTCTTTAATACGGCAACCAAACACTCTATTTGTCGCCCATTCAAATCAGCCGCAATAATGACTTGTAAAGTATCATCTTTTCTCAAGAACACGTACCTCAAATGCGGTGGCAGAGCCTTAAGCTCTAATTTTGGTGCCTCCTCAACAGATAGTCATGCAGGTAGGGACTCATGATTTTTCATGTCCAACTCAAACTTTTTTGGTTTTGACCGATATTCACACTTATAACGTTCGGCGACCAGCTTATCATACTCTTCAATACCATCACTGTCTAAGTGCATCATAACCGCTGCTAATGCCTCAACACCAAGTCTCTCCTCAACCTGCACCTCAGAAATACTCTCAACTCTATATGTTATCGCCGATACCGATTGGAGCTCACTACATTGCTTCATAGACCCACAATTATTGAAAGTCGCCTCTTCATTATTCAGTCTAAATTTCATCTGCCCCTTTTCCATATCAACCAAAGCGCTACCCGTAGCAAAAAATGGTCTCCCAAGAATGATGGAAACCTCAAAATCAACCTCGCAGTCAAGAATCACAAAATCTGCCGGAAAGATGAACAACTCCACTTTCACTAGTACATTATGGAGCACACCTACGGGTCTCTTCACAGTTCTGTCGGCCATGAGCAATCGCATCGCAATTGATTTTGGAACTCCCTAACCTAACTCTTTGTAAATCGACAATGGCATCAGATTAATGCTAGCCCTAAGATCACACAATGCCTTAGCAAAATGCAATAACCAGATGGTACCTGGAATAGTAAAGGCACCAGGATCCTCCTCCTTCTGCACAAGGGACCTAGTAGCAATAGCGCTACAATGTTGCAATCTATCATCATCATCCTCGAAGCTCACGGCCCTTTTCTTGGTCACCATATCCTTCATAAATTTTGCATACCCAGGCATTTTCTCCAAAGCCTCTATCAATTGAAGATTGATGGAAAGCTGCTTCAACATGCTAATAAACCTACGGTATTTGCTTTCTTCAGTCTTTTTCACTAACCTTTGTGGGAAAGATGGTGGAGGTCTAGGTATAGGGACAACTTTCTGAGTTACCTCATCTTCTTTCTCCGTCGCATTCTCGGACTCTCCAGTCACCTCAACCACATCATCATCTTTACTAGCATCAATTTCTACCCCAGACAGCATATATGGATCAGTTGTCTGCTTACCTGCTTGAGTCATGACAGCCAAGCAATGTCCATCATTCTTTGGATTTTAGATAGTATTACTAGGAAGAGTGCCAGGTTGACGTGGGTTTACTGTAGTCGACAACTGAGTCATCTGTAGCTCAAGATGCTTGACCGACACTGCGTGGGTGTCAACTTTTTGACCAATACCATACAAGTCGTTTTGTGTCTCCTTCACATTCTCATCAATCGCGTCAAACCTCCTCATCATTTTCTGCATCATATCCTTAATACGTGACATATTACCTCCAGCTTCCTTAGAAGCAGAATCCCAATTTTGAGGAGGAACATAAGGTCCAGCCCAATCATTTCTGTTGCCATAGTTGTTCTGGTTGTAATTGTTGTCGCGATTGTAGTTCCCATCCCGGACATATTGACCCTCGCGATTGTAATTGTCATAGTTTCGACCTTGGTTTCCTTGACCTTGGTGCCAATTATCCGTGTTGTAACCTTGGGCGTTTAGTTGGAAACCCCTCGTCTGCTCATTTACCGCATAAGCATCCTCTTCAAAATAATACTCCTCTGCCGGTGGTGGAGTTCTAGTCAAATAGTTCACAACATTTACATTCTCCGCTCTTTCAGTCACATGCTTTAACACCAAACCTAGTTCAGTTCTCATCTGTGCCATCTCCTCATGAATTTCATCTGCGGGCTGGTTGTTTGTAGCTTGAACGACAAATTTGCTCCTCCCAGTGTCTGACTTTCTAGTGCTCCAAGTTTTATTATTTCGAGATAGCTTCTCCATTTTCTCTGTAATTTGTGCAAAAGTGCATTCACTGTCTGAACCTCCCACAATAGTATCGAGCACTGCCTTACCATTATCATCCTGTACTCAGTAGAAGTACTCCTTCAACGACTCATCATCAATACGGTGATTCGGGACACCCCTCATGAAGGCAGTGAACCTATCCCAAGAACTACTTACAGACTCTCCAGGTAATGCTACAAAGTTGTTGAGTTTATCTTTCTTGTTCAACTTCTTGGACACTGGAAAGAATCTTGCTAAAAACGCTTCTATCAACTGCTCCCATGTATAGATTGAGTTGTAAGGGAGTTCATTGAACTACACAACAACATCTCCGGTCAATGAAAGAGGGAACACACACAACCCAATGACATTCATATCCCAATCCGGTCGACCTATAAAACTTTTGAAGACATGATTAAGTTTAGCTATGTGAGCATGTGGATCATCAGCTTGCAACCCTGCAAATAATCCCCTCGTTGTAAGAATTTGCATCAATCTACTGGTCACCACAAATGTATGCCCCTGAGGTAGAGGCGGTACGACAAGAGGTCCATCAGAATTGGCAATATTAAGGTTGACCCTAAAGTTTTCATGCAGATGTGGTCCTTGTGGTTCGTGTGCCCTTAGTGCATCTCCCAATCTAGTCTCAACTGGAGTCTGATTATTCGCATCAATTACCCTTGGTGGTTGCAATCCCACACCTTCACATAACTCTCCCTCGATAAGGTTAACCGGAACTGCTTGTTTATTCATTCTCCACAAAGTTCTATTCAGTTCGGGATTGTAGGGAGTATTTGGTTCGCCTTGGCTTTGTGTACTTGGCATACACTAGAGTAAAACCCTGAGAGAGACAAAAGCAAAAGAAAAAGTTTAATTAGGAAATATTTGACTAAATTTCAATAATGCAATTAAACTTCATCTAGACGCTTTATTCCCCGGCAGCGGCGCCCAAATTTGATACATTCAAATTACACCTCTTTTCACAAGCATAAGCGATCTTTATCACGTAAAGAACCCAACTTGTATGTTGGGGTCGATCCCATGAGAAATATGGTTTAGACTTAAGTTCAATAACAATTATATTCGTTTAGCCAATGTATTTCCGAGACAAATAAGTAAAAGGGGGGGGGAGATTTTTGTAACAAATTTGGAAATTATGAAAGTAATTAGTAAGCAAGATTTAAACTTTTGTTGATATCAAATTGAGAAAGAAACTAGGGGGTCTGTGTTACCCATAAGCTCAAAACTCCACAATCCTAGTAATAGTAATCCCTTCCTTCTGAGTGTATTACATGCAATGCTATAAGTTATGTATCTCTAAATCCTTGGTCCGGAATCTAGAGAATTTCACCCCGCACCTTGGTCCGGCTACAGTGTATAATTTACTAGCCCTTATCATTACCTCATATTAGATGTCAAATCGATGTATGGCTTAGGTTTCACCCTCGCACCAATCGACATTAATTCTATTAGATAGTATTACACTAAATCTATGTTGATAATTATTTTCTTATTAACTACCTCCTTTGTCCGGCAAGTAGCAACAAGGCGAGTACTAACATTGCGCACCGTTAAAAAGACTTCTAGATGAAAGAATTATCAATGTATGCAAAACACTATTCGGGAATTACTTAGTTACTGTTCATACTTCGTTAATTGCTCAAGGTTTAGATGCTTATCGTGATGAACGACACTAACCTACAGTACGAGTGTCTACGATTGTCGATAATATAGTAACCCAACCAAAGGTTGGGGTCGTGTCCCAAGAGAGTGGTAGTGAAAATAGTAGTTAGGCTAGAATTTTGTTCTATTTAGCTATAGTTTGAGAAATTATCGAATAAAAACAAAGTAAATTCAAATGGGTGACACCAAAGTGTCAAATATCAATGGGGGTTTGTCACAAGTATAGCTAAAACAACAAAAATAAAGAGAAAATTCAAGTATGGGAGAAAGTTCTTGGGGTATGACTGCAATACAAGTTGAGATATATCGTTGGGTACATGCTTTCGATAGGAAATTTACAAGATAATAGTGACTAGGCTAAGCTTTAGATGGAAATAAGTTCCCTCCCGGGCAACTTACCCCGTTTCAAAAGGGTTCCTCTCGGACACCCACTTGCCGCATGAAGACCAGCCTACACCTTACCCCACTCACTCTCTCAAGCTGAGTGTAAGGATATGGGACTAGGGTTCACCCACTCTGGCTGGACCTCATGCCGACCCACTCAGTAGGCCATCAGTCTAGTGGTCTTGGTTTCGCGACCTCCCTC
>NW_006238951.1:791397-814511 GCF_000226075.1 Solanum tuberosum | reverse complement strand
AATCATTTCTGTTGCCATAGTTGTTCTGGTTGTAATTGTTGTCGCGATTGTAGTTCCCATCCCGGATATATTGACCCTCACAGTTGTAATTGCCATAGTTCCCACCTTGGTTTGCTTGACTTTGGCGCCAATTATCCGTATTTGAATCTTGGGTGTTTGATCGAAAACCCCCTGTCTGCTCATTCACCGCATAAGCATCCTCTTCAAAATAATACTCTTCTGCCGGTGGTGGAGTTCTAGTCAAATAGTTCACAACATTTACCTTCTCCGCTCCTCCAGTCACATGCTTTAACACCAACCCTAGTTCAGTTCTCCATTCTCCGCTCTTTCAGTCACATGCTTTAACACCAAACCTAGTTCAGTTCTCATCTGTGCCATCTCCTCATGAATTTCATCTGCGGGCTGGTTGTTTGTAGCTTGAACGACAAATTTGCTCCTCCCAGTGTCTGACTTTCTAGTGCTCCAAGTTTTATTATTTCGAGATAGCTTCTCCATTTTCTCTGTAATTTGTGCAAAAGTGCATTCACTGTCTGAACCTCCCACAATAGTATCGAGCACTGCCTTACCATTATCATCCTGTACTCAGTAGAAGTACTCCTTCAACGACTCATCATCAATACGGTGATTCGGGACACCCCTCATGAAGGCAGTGAACCTATCCCAAGAACTACTTACAGACTCTCCAGGTAATGCTACAAAGTTGTTGAGTTTATCTTTCTTGTTCAACTTCTTGGACACTGGAAAGAATCTTGCTAAAACCGCCTCTGTCAACTGCTCCCATGTATAAATTGAGTTGTAAGGGAGTTCATTGAACTACACAACAACATCTCCGGTCAATGAAAGAGGGAACACACACAACCCAATGACATTCATATCCCAATCCGGTCGACCTATGCAACTTTTGCAGACATGATTAAGTTTGGCTATGTCAGCATGTGGATCATCCGCTGGCAACCTCGCAAACAAGTCCCTCGTTGTAAGCATCTGCATCAAGCTACTGGTCACCACAAATGTATTCCCTTGAGGTAGAAGCGGTAGGACAAGAGGTCCATCAGAATTAGCAATATTAAGGTTGATCCTGAAATTTTCATACAGACGTGGTCCTTACGATTCATGTGCCCTCAGTGCATCTCCCAATCTATTCTCAACTGGATCCTAATTATTCGCATCAACTACCCTTGGAGGTTTCAATCCAACACCTTCACCTAACTCTCCCCCGATAGGGTTAACCAAGACCCCTTGATTATTCATTCTCCGTAAAGTTCTATTCAGTTCGGGATCGTAGGGAGTAAGTGGTTCGCCTTGGCTCCGTGTACTTGGCATGCACTAGAGTAAGACCCTGAGAGATACAAAAAAACAAAAACAAAAAGTAAAATTAGGAAATATTTGACTAAAGTTCAATAATGCAATTAAATTTAATCTAAAAGCCTTATTCCCCGGCAGCCGCGCCAAAATTTGATACACTCAAATTACACCTCTTTTTAGAAGCATAATCGATCATTATCACCTAAATAACCCAACTTGTAGGTTGGGGTAGATCCCACACTGAATATGGTTTAGACTTAAGTTCAATAACTATTATATTGGTTTAGTCAATGTATTTCTGAGACAAATAAGTAAAAGGGGGGGGGGGGGTATTTGTGTAACAAATTTTGGAAATTATGAAAGTAATTAGTAAGCAAGATTCAAACTTTTGTTGTTATCAAATTGACAAGGGAACTAATGCGTACGTGTTCCACATAAGCTCATAACTCCGTAATCCTATCAATAGCAATCCCTTCCTAGTGTATTACATGCAAAGCGATAAGTTATGTATCTCTAATTCCTTGGTCCTGCATCAAGAGAATTTCACCCCGCACCTTGGTCCGGCTACGTGTGTATAATTTACTAACCCTTACCATTACTTCATATTAGACGTCACATCGATGTATGTCGTAGTTTTCACCCTCGCACCAATCGACATTAATTCTATTAGATAGTATCACACTAAATCTATGTTGATAATTCTTTTCTTATTAACTACCTCCTTGGTCCGGCAAGTAGCAACAAGGCGAGTTCTAACGTTGCGCACCGTTAAAAACACTTCTAGATGAAAGAATTATCAATGCATGCATAAGACTATTCGGGAATTACTTATTTACTATTCATACTTAGTTAATCGCTTATGGTTCCCACAATCCTAGTTGTGGATTTAGTTACCCATATTAGCAAGAAAACAATTCATAATGTTTGAAGAATAAATCATGAACTTACGTAGTAGAGTAGAATAATCCCAGAATTTCAACTTGAATTTCAAAGCAAAAATCACCAAAACGTGCTTAGGAAATTAAGAATTGCTAAAGTTGCAAGTTAATCTCCCAAGCCAAAAACTAGAACAAAATAATAATCTCCAACCTCCAAAAATGAGGTTTACATACCCTATATATAGAAAAATAAGTCCTAACTAAAAAGTAAACGAAATAAAGAAATAAAGCTGCAGGACGCATCTTCATTCTACGAGACTGACCTACAGTCCGTAAGTCGATCTACGGTTCGTATGTCCCTTCCGTGGGTCAGGACTTAGGCAATTTTTCTTTCTTCAAAATATGCAAAATCTCTGTGGCAATCGACGATTCAACATTACGGACTGTAGGTCTATCTACGGTCCGTAACTCTTCTGCATAACACCACACTTAGATTTTTTCAGCATCAGGTACTGGAACTAATCTCTGAATGATTTGACGGAGCAACAATACGGTCCGTAGATCAATCTATGGTCCGTAAGTCACAACCGTGGTTCCACACTTGGTCAAGAATTCCCTAATCTTCAGCAATGCCTTTCCTTCCCTTCTACGACTATCATCTACGGTGCGTAACTGGACCTACGGTCCGTAAGTTGCCTCCGTAGATGCCTTTGCTGCACTTCTTTCAGTTATGTCTTCAAGTTTCTGCGCCTGAACCTATTTTCTGCAAACATCAGAAAAACACATATAAACTTAATACATAATATCCCTAGGCACACACAACTCTCAAGTGAAATGTATCAAAAATACCGTAAACTCACGGTACATCAAAAGCCCAAGGATTATGAGGGTGGAAAGATAGAAGAGATCATCTCTCTCATTCTCCACAAAATCGAAGAACACGATAAAGTGTAGAAAGATATAAAAGAAAATGTCTCAAAGCTAAATCTAATGCCTTCTTCCCATTCCATATCTATTAAGCTACTAGAGACCCAAATGTTGTCTCGAACCCTACTAGACACAACAAGGAGGGTTACCTAGGGGGACTATGGAAAACCCCAAGAATGAAGCTTGAGTGGGTACTTGCGTCGTACCACGACGTTAATTAAGGCACTTCTTAGGTGGCAACCTAAGTTTTTAATGCTTTAATTTTGAATAATGGGTGTTGATTGTGGAGGTTGAAGTGTGGAATGTGTTTGAAAAATATAGGTTGGCGAGCCAAGTGTCCAGTTGGTGACTCACTGAAAGGTTCGGCGAGCCTAACTTGGATAGCCGTTGGAATCTCAAGAATCACATGTGAGAGTCTATAAAACTCAGTGGGCCCATGTACAAGTCTGCGACTAACAAAAGAGGTTGGTGAGCCCAACTTTGACCACCGTTTGAACCCCCAAATCAACTGAAGGTCCTGTAAAACTCAGCGAGGTAAGTAACCACTCGACAGATTGCCGAATGGTTTGGCGAGGATGACTAATATCGTCGAATGGGCCGTGAACCGAATGGTTCTTAAAGGCCAAAGGTTCAAATTCCAAAATATTTCATATTCCCTCACTTTTAGCCTTGTACATTCGCACCTACAGTATGTAGTTTCTATATTTTTGCATTTTTATCTCTTTGATCTCGTGCTCGGAGTTGGATTTCTTTGCCGCCTAGCTTTACAAACTCGTATTTCGGCATAAAAGTTTGTTTTCCGAATCCGAACTGTTAAATAGCGGTTGAATTCAAATGCAATTGTTTATATCTTGTTGATGTATGTTGGGCCTCTCTGAAATCGTATTTGTCTGCTAGTTGTCTATTTTAATTTCAAAATCGTCCCTTAAATGCCTATATTGTTGATTTCCTGAGTTTTATGCTTTGAAATTGATCAAAATTTGTTGGGTTGCATTAAATTGTTGTTGGTTCTAGTCGGGTGAATTCTGAGTAACCCCAATTGCGCTAAAAGACTTACTTTACCCAATCATGGAGCGTTTGATGCCATTCTTAATGGCAAAAGTCCTTAAATGACCAATTTTGGCTAAATCAGGGGAAGCCTGAGTACCCCGGTGGCATGGATCTAATGGTTCTAGATTTAATTGCATGAATGTGTTGTTTGATTTTATTTTTGAGGGCTCCAGGCTTGATTTTGGGAAATGGGGTTGAAATTTGGCACGTTGGGTAATTTGGCGAGCTGGGTCTAGCTCGCTGAACCACTTGGCGATTCACCAACGTCCCTTCTAATCTTTCTTAACTGCGTTTTTTAGCTAGAGTTGATTCTGTAACTTTCGGCGTGAAGCCTAAGCTCGCCGAAAGTATCCCTTGATCACCCTTTTTGCACCCCTAACCCTAAAACACATTGTAATTTTTGGCGAGCTAGTCTGAGCTCGCCAACGGATGTCGGCGATTCGTCGAAAGGTCCTGCATGTCTCCGACCTATCTATTTTCTGGGAAATTTTTGAGCCAGTCCTTTCGGAGAGCTCGATCACGCTCTCCAAAGCTACTTGGCAACTCGCCGATCAGTTTGGCGAGTCTACCTACTACATGTTTTCTACATTTTTCTTGTATTGTTTCTAACTTTTTCCCGATGTATTTTGCAGATATGGATAGAAAAAAAGTAGTAGGATGAGACATGCTGACCCGCAAGCGGGCAAAGTGAATCACTATCAGTGAGGATGCAACTACATCCAAAACCAAGGCAACAAAATTTCCTACCACTGGTGGGAAGGGTAAAGTAAAGGGAAAGGCGTCTGCTCCTCAGTCACCGGTGGTCAGCTCCGACAGTGAGGGAGTGTATGCCACTCACTTCACCACCTCCGAGAGTGAGGGAGATTGCCAGGACCCTCATGCTGACATCTCTGAGCATGAGGATGAGCAGTTGCTATTGGCCCAGAGTACTGGCGCACCTTCAGGTCCCACAAGTTCTAGATGTTCACAAAACCCATGGCCCTTACAGTCCTAATTGGGTCAAGGATTTTTACACTGCTTTTGGGGCTCTAGTGCCACAAGGGAAGAGGAAGGTTGTTACATTCAAGCTAGTAGATTATGTGGTTGTCAGGGGAAAGAAAGTGAAGTGTGATAGTGATGATATCAATGCAGTTCTGGAGTGTACGGAGAATATTGAGGAGGACTATCAATACATGGTCAAGATAAAATCTTTGGAGACTATGAAAAAGTGGTTGGTCCCTCTATTATCTAACGGTACTCCTAGGTGGGTTGAGGTTAGAGAACCCACAGAAAAGAAAGACATCAATGTAGCAACGAGGTAATGGTTTGGCTTCATCAGTAGTTTTATCATACCATCCCAGAATGAGTCTATCCTCCACCACACGAGGAAGCCTATATTGATTGCATCATTGATGGGACAAGGCTAAATTTGGGTATGATCATTGGCCATGAAATGGCCATGAGAGACAGGCAGCGTCAGACTTCTCTTCCATTCCCGGTTTTGATCACCGAATTATGCAAACGAGCCTGAGTGCCCCATGATGAGAAGAAGGATGTGGAAGTGATTCCTACCTCCTCTACCAATATTCGGTGTATTGAGGCTAAGTACTTGAAGGATGAGGAGGAGAAGAAGAAGGTAGCCCCGGTGGATTCTTCCCCGGCCGTGGACATTGAGACTTTACCTGCAGAGGTACTATTGCCTACTCTGAACCCTGGGCCTTCAGGTATATCTAGTGTTGTTCATTCCATGACAAATAGTGTTTCCACTGCTCCCCTGCCTCCTACGTCTGCTGCTAGTGCTACTTCCTCCCGACCTCTACTCCCTCAGGCATGGGGCATCTAGCCCATTTTGCAGATACGCGTGCCTCCAAGCTAGAGGATATAGTCCCGGGGATGATTGAGAGGGCCCTCACTACTGTTGTGACACATCTTAGTGTGACTATTGATGCCCTTGTGGCAACGATAGCGGTGTGTGAAGGAGGCCAAGGGGCATTGATGAGGTGACTACCCTAAAGACTGCAATTGCTGAGCTGAGGAAGGACGTGGACAAGCTGAGACGGATGAGGAGTAGCTCGGTCTCCAAGAGGAGACCATATATAAGGGCCTTATAGAGGTTGAGGAGGCTATGGTTGATTCAGCCGTGCAAATTTCATTGGCAGATACACCAATGGCATACCCTGGTGGAGCTAGATTTGATGTGACCCCGTGCACTAATGCTCAGGATCAGAGTGTTGCACCGGGCATTGATTCCCCGACAGATGGAGCGATTGTATAGATAGGATTCTTCTTTAGCTCCCTCTCTTTCGTTTTTATTGACTGTTGATTATTTTTGTTGCATTTGAGGACAACTGCTTCTTTTTATTTGTGGTCGGGTGAGGTATTTTCATACCTACCTCTTGTGACTATGTTTTGTATATATTGGGTTTTGTGTTTTAAACTGTGTTTTGATCTTGTTTTGTGGATGTTTGAGCTTATGGCTCCTTGTTTTGAATAGAAATGGTTTTCACCCATCTAAAAAAAATTGCCACCTCTTGTTGTGATTTATTGTGCATGTTCTTGTGCAAATTTGAGTATCAGTCATGATCAATACCTATGACTGGAATATTGTTGTTAATCGAATAAAAATGAATGAACGGCTACGATGAGTCAAAATGAAGTTGCATAAACAATGTGTGAACTTATTGCATCTCGTTGTGACTAGCTGGTTATCGAATGGAGTCTCTCAGGATGAACCTTGCACACTAGCAAAAGTGTGGAGTCTCGTTTGATATTAGTGCCAATGCCTTGTGTGATGAGCTTACCATGAACCTTGTGTGATGACACCTAGAATTTGCCCCGTTGGTCTGTTTGACTAAGTGATGCAAGCTCTTGAAATGATCTTAGGAAACGATTTTGAAGAATGAAATAATTTGACAATATACCTCTTTTGTGGCCAACCTTGTGAGATGTGTGAACCTTGGTTGAACCTCATTTGAGCCTTATCCTTTTATTAGAAGAAACTTGAGCAATTGTGACCCCTCTTTAACGATTCACCCATAATCCTCATAAAGTGTGGTTTGATTGAATAGCCAACTTAGGCCAAAAGCCTTAGTTGGGGTGTGGTGAAAAGAGAAGGTAAATCAAGAAGTGTGAAAAATCCCCCTTCTAGGAATGGTCTTGAAAAAAAAAATGGAACCCCTCCATATAAAAAAAAAAAAAAAAAAAAAAAAAAAAAAGCAAAAAGTTGTAAAATAAAATTGTGAAAGTGCAAAAGAAATGGGGTGTCCGGTATTCCATTGGTAGTTGAATAATGAGGTAAATTTTGAGCATGAGTAAAAATGCTGAATAAAAGGAAGAAAAGTGATGTTCATACCACATTTCATGAGGATAGCAGCCACTGAGCCTAAATGATCATACCTTTATACTCAGCCCCATTACAAGCCTTGAAAAGACCTTTTTGATCTTGAGTGAGCTGAAACCATTGTTGATAGGAAAATAAGAGCAAACCTATGGGTGAAGTCATGCATGTGTTCATTTTTGTGAGTGTGAGAGTTGTATATGATTCTGGAACTATAAATTGTTGGAGAATTGTGTATGAATATGGAATCATCTTTGTTGTGAGGGCATTTGAGTACGTTTGTTGAGCTTGAACTTGCAGTTGAAGGAAGAATTGTGAACTTGAGAATCTTTGATAATGGTGAGTCACAACTTGAATCATTGAGTGCACAATTGATCCTTGCATGAGAAAGATGAGTCTTGTTTTGTGCATTTATGATTGAGTCTTATGTAGCACTATTTGAGACTTCCTTTTTGAACTGCTGAACTTGAGTTTTACTTGAGGAAAAGAAAAGGTTTAAGTTGGGGGTGTTGATGAGTGCGAGATTTAGACTCATTTAGGGTTTTGTTTATATAGATTTAGTGTCCTCAAATGCTCATTTTGTGCCAATAACTGATGTTAAATCCTTGATTTTCAGGAATATGTATTGAGGAGCAAAGCAAGGACACTAACAAACAAAAAGGAACAAAACAGGTTGAAGAAATGAATATGGGCGAGCCTGAGGATCACCAAGAGCACTCGGCGTGTCGCAGAGTGGCTTATCAGACCATCCAAAGTTCCAGTGTGCAGAGCCCTGAAGGAAAGAACCAAGTTTGTGATGGAAAGGAGCAGTCGGTGGATCACCGAGTGATTCCGTGAAGCCAAGATAGATCACCCAAAGTTATAGACCTTAAGGATGTTGAATGCCAAGGCAGAGGGGCGATGGAAAAGACCAAAGGGCGGCTCGCCAAGTGGTTCGGCGAGCTTGACTTACTTCGCCGAATGAGCTTTCGTAGCTTATTTTCCGGGACTATAAATACATTTTTGAACATTTAGTTTGATATCAAATACTCTTTAGAACAATCTATTATTATGTTTTGAACATCTGGAGACAGTTTTCTCTAGTCTTCCTTAGCTTTGAAGGATTGAAGAAATTCACTTTTGAGAAATTGGAAGTGGGTCTTTGAGATTCATTAATTTGGACCATTGTAAAGATGAAATCACTTGATGGATAATCAATTTGGTAACTGTTTTTACCCTTTTATAATGTCTAGCTAAAACCCCAATTCTTGGGTTGTGATTATGTGATTATGGGTAGATTTAGTGTATGGGTATTGCTAATTGTTAGTTTAAATGCTATTTAAAAGTGATTTTAATTATTAATTGTGGTTGAATTTAAGAATTGCAGTTGGAAATGCAGTTCTTCCTTTGTGTTCTTGGCTTGCGCGAGAGAGAGGTTTTAGAACTAAGGTTTTTGATTGATGGTTTGTGGGTATTGGGTTGACCTGGGTTCAGCTCAAGAGAATGATTCCTAAACCCAATCCCACACATTCAACTCGAGAGAGTTAATTGATTAGGGTATGGATTGCTCATATTTTGCATGCTTGTTGATGTTCGAAAGAAATCACTTGATTCGGGGTAAATTGTTCGAGAGAAAGTTTACCTCCACTATAGCCTAGCGTACTCTCTAAAATCTAGCTATTTACTAATAGTTACAATTACCTATATGTTTACATTGCCTATAATCGATCACATCCCAAGAATCTGTCTCACCATTGTTAATTCTTATTGTTTGTGATTGTTGTTTGTAGTTGATAATCAAAACCAAAAGCCCCATTTGACATTCATGTAACCCCTTGATTTGAATGATGTCTTTATTCGATAATTTTTATTCTTATGACTGATTTGACCACATTTATACTTCCCAATTGAATCTGAAACACTTACCACTCCCTATGGGATTCGACCCCAACTCATTTAGTTTGGTTTTATACTGATTTACGAATGTTGAACACCTAGAATTTGATGAGGTGTGCTTGAAACACTAAATCAATGAGGTGGAACATGCTAGTCATCTCAGAGTAGTTCTCCAAAATCTCAGAGATAGAGAATTGTATGCCAAATTTTCTAAATGTGAGTTTTTGTTTGAGTCAGTGGCATTCCTAGGCCAAATTGTTTCTGGTGATGGGATTCGAGTTAACACTCAGAAGATTGAGGCAGTGCAGAACTGGACTAGACCCACATCTCCAACGGATATTAGGAGTTTCCTAGGACTGGTTGGTTATCATAGAAGGTTTATCGAGGGGTTCTCATCTATTTCATCCCCGTTGACAAAGTTAACATAGAAGACAACAAAGTTTCAATGGTCTGAAGCTTGTGACAAAAGGTTTCAGGAAATGAGAACTAGGTTAACTACTGCCCAATGTTGAGTACCAGAAGGTACGCAAGGTTTTATTGTGTATTGTGATGCGTCCAGAGTTGGACTAAATTGTGTCTTGATGCAGAATGACAAAGTTATATCTTATGCCTCCAGACAGCTTAAGATTCACGAAAGAAATTATCCAACCCATCATCTAGAGTTGGTTGTTGTAGTGTTTTCTTTTAAAATATGGTGTCACTATCTCTATGGTATTCATGTTGATGTGTTCACCGATCACAAGAGTCTTCAGTATATGCTCAGTCAGAAAGAGCATAACCTCAGATAGAGGAGATGGTTAGAGTTACTCAAGGATTATGACATTAGTATTCTCTATCACCTAGGTAAGGCTAATATTGTTGTTGATGCCTTGAGCAAGTTGTCTATGGGTAGTACTTCCCATATTGAGGAAGGAAAGAAAGAATTAGCCAAAGATGTGCACAAACTTTCACGATTGGGGGTCCGGTTAATAGATTCCAATGAAGGAGGAGTAGTGGTGATGAATGGGGCTGAATCATCACTAGTGTCCGAATTGAAAGAGAAGTAAGACTGAGACCCTGTTTTGCGTGAATTGAAGGCAAATGTTCATAAGCAAAAAATGATGACTTTTGAACAAGGGGGAGATGGTTTATTGAGGTATCAAGGTATATTGTGTGTACCAATGGTGTATGAACTCCAAGAGAGGATTATGGAGGAAGCTCATAGCTCTAGATACTTTATCCATTTGGGTTCCACAAAGATGTATCGTGACTTGAGAGAAGTCTATTGGAGGAGTAGTATGAATAGGTGTATTGCAAAGTTCGTTGTTAAGTGCCCGAACTGCCACCTAGTCAAGGTAGAGATTTAGAGGCCCGGTGGTTTGGCTCAGAACATAGATCTTCTGGAATAGAAGATGAAGATGATCAATATGGATTTTATTACTGGTTTACCGCGGTCTCGCTGGCAGTGTGATTCGATTTGGGTGAATGTAGATCGAATGATAAATCAGCCTATTTCTTACAAGTAAAGACTACCTTTTCAGCAAAGGATTATGCTAACTTATATATTCAAGAGGTATTTAGAATTCATGGAGTTCCGGTGTCCATCATTTGAGATAGAGGTGCGCAATTCACTGCACAATTCTCGAAGTCTTTCCAGAAAGGTTTGGGTTCGAAGGTATATTTGAGTACTGCTTTTTATCCTCAGACTAATGGTCAAGCAGAGTGCACAATTAAGGCTTTAGAGGATATGTTGAAGATGTGTGTGATTTATTTCAAGGGAAATTGGGATGATCACTTACCTCTCATTGAGTTTGGTTACAACAACAATTATCACTTTAGCATTCAGATGGCTCCTTATGAGGCTCTTTATGGGAGAAGATGTAGATCTCCTATAGGATAATTTGAGGTTGGTGAAGCTGGGTTGATAGGACCGAATTTTGTTCATCAAGCTATGGAGAAAGTTAAAATTGTTTAAGAGAGGTTTAAGACAGTGCGGAGTCGTCATAAATCCTATACTAATGTTCGGAGAAGAGACTTGGAGTATGAGGTAGATGATTAGGTGTATTTGAAGGTTTCACCCATGAAGGGTGTTATGAGATTTGGAAAGAAGGGGGAGCTTAGTACCCGGTATATTGGTCCTTACTAGATATCCAAGCGGATTGGAAATGTAGCCTATGAGTTGGAGCTACCATTAGAGTTAGCAGCAGTCCGTTCGGTGTTTCACATTTCAATGCTCAATAAGTGTATGGTCGGTCCTTCACATATTATACCAACTAAAAATATTGGTATTAAGGATAGCCTATATTATGAGGAGATTCCCATTCAGATTCTTACTCATCAGGTTCGTAAATTGAGAACCAAGGAGGTAGCATCAGTCAAGGTCTTATAGAGGAATCAATTTGTTGAGGAAGCTACTAGGGAGACTGAGAAGGATATGAAGAAGAGATACCCACATCTCTTTGAGTCTGGAGAAATTCCAAATCAAGGTACTAATTCTTTTCTTGGTACTCTTTAAGTTGAAATGTTGTGTTAAATTGCATATTGGGTGTTTGAGTTGGGTGTTAGATGTTACCACCCTTAGTCTACTTAGAGTAATCTCATTTGAGGATGAATGTTCTCAAGGGGGAGATATTGTAACATCCCGCCTTAGAAACAACAAAATTTAGAAAGAACTAATTTGGAAAGAGTTAATTTGAGAATTGTTCAAGTTAAGCTTAAGTTGTGAGTTTTAGGTCAACTTCAAATGATCATAACTTTCAGCACAAGATGATTTAGGTGGCCCATAAGATATCAAATGAAAGGTATTTGAATCCTCTTTCCAAGGCCACTAAGTTTGCTAAGTTTCGAGTTCGGGCGAGTGAGATATGCCTATTTGAAGTCAGCCTGTCCAGTTAAGGAAATTTACCTTTATTAATGAGGGGTATTTTTGTCTTTTTCTTACCCTATCAGCTTTAAACGTTATTAGTAATATTTTAGTGGTATAAACTGATTTGGTTCAATTTTCACAATCCTAAATACGCTTATGTTTTTTAGAAGAGTTCAAGAGGAGAAAAAAGGAAAGGCTCAAGGCGTTCGTCAAGGTTCTTGAGATTTGTCAACGAATTTTGCCAAGGGTTGATCCCTAAGAGGTATGTAAGCTTCCATAGTGATGGGTTCGTTCACCCACACACCAATAATGATATAAATATTAGAATTCATCCATAAAGATTGAGAAATTTAAGTTCTTGATGAGTGTTTTTGAAGTATTGTTCTTAGTTCTTAAATTTTGATGTTTGGTTGAGTCCTTGAGGCGAGGATCTTGTTAATGAGAATTTTCTTGAGGGTTTTCGATTAGATTCTCATGTAATTAAGTTGGGTAAATGAATCTAAGAGTGTTTGGAAAACCATTCAATTCTAGGAGAATTAGGGTCAGAAAACGAGAAACAAAATTCGTCGGGTTTTTTGGGCAGGGTACCAGAAGTGACCCTCTGAAGTTTAAGGGCTAACGCCCCGTGCCACTTAGTGCACCAGGGTCGCCTGCCCCATCTTGTTTTTCAGTCATTTGCTTCATTTGAGTTACTTTAAGGTGTACCTTTACTCTTTTTTCTATTCTAACTACTCTAAACTACATCTAAACATCGAGAGATCCTTCATAACATGAATCATAATCCTTGAATTCATTATTTAAATTCAAGGTAGAGTTAACAGTAACTGTTGAGAGTTCTTTTGAGTTATTTTGAGAAGTCTTTTTCAATCTTCGAACACTTGGTTTAAGACTTGAGTACTTGAGTATGAGGATGAGGAGAGTTAAGTTTCGTTTTTCCAAATCAATATATGGAGACTAAGTATCCCCAAGTGTATATGTTTTTACATTTAAAATGCGGGGAAACATCGATTTTCAAATGAGGTCATGAGGAGTTTTTGAGTATAATCTCTTGTAAGAGAACCTTTTGAGTAATAATCTCAAACATTGAGGATGAGAAAATATTTTTAAATATATGAGTTGAGTTATATTTTTTGGAGTAGTATTGAACACCGATATGGGGACGAGTTCATACAACTCAAAGTCCTCATAAACCATGTAGCCAACGTGGGTAGAAAGGGTCATACTTTTTAGATGAATCCTTATTGCTGATTAAGCATAGCTTAGTAAATCCACTTAGTTGAGGATCCAGCAAGGTATAGGACAGTTTGGCAGCATGGGCGAGACACTTATCATCACATAGTTCATAGTGATGGTTGTCAGTTAGAAAATCTCCCAAATTGATTTATTTTGTATCTTTACAAACAAACTGAGTTATTATTGTATTTTTAAATACATTGAGTTGCTATCTACTGTTTTAAATGATTTATGTAAACTGCATCTTCATTGTTGTTTTTATACTGTATTGAGTTGAGTATCAATGAGTTGAGGTTGAGTTGAATAGAGTTGAGGTGAGTATGTTTCCTTCATTCCAATTTCAAGTTGTTACGTTATGTTCAATGTTCCCCTTACATGCGCGTACATTCAATGTACTGATGTCATTTGGCCTGCATCATTTCATGATGATTTCATGATGCAGATACAGGAGATCATGGTCATCAACAGGTGTTTCGTTGATACCACTTGCAGTTCCAGAGTTGTTTGTTGAGCCTCCTTGCTTCTGAAGGATCCCTTATTTATTATTTCAGTTATGTTAAGATGATCGGGGGTCTTGTCCCAACATCCCTCACAGTATTAGAGGCTTCATATACAGTAGCAGTTGAGAAGTCAACTTTATTTTCTATGGTTAATGTTCTAGACTTGAGTTGCCCTTGTGGCCAATTTGAATATTTTTTAAATCTTTTAAGTTAAGTATTTAAGACTTTGGAGTTAAAACTTTATATTTGAGTTTATCTAATGTTGAGTAAGTCTTCCGCTGAGATTTGAGCCAAGCCAAGGGTTCACTTTGGCCAGCATCGGTTCTCGAGTGCCGGCCACGTACAGGGTGTAGCATCAGGGTGTGACAACCTAGTTGTGGGGTTGAGCGAGGGCTGGAGCAAGGGTTCTCGATAAGGGTGGGGATGGTATGTCATACTATTGAGGTGTGGGGAGAAGATGATTATTATGAAATTTCATTTATAAAGCTTATTTTTCTATTCTCGTTATGAAAGTCATTATTTCTATTTTTCAAAACTTTAGAGAAAGTATTTTTCAAAACATTTTAATCAACCAGACACAAGAAGATTTAGAGTGTTCTTGATACGAAGGAAAATATTTTTTGATTTTCTCATGTTCGGATTGGTCAAAATCATTGAAAAAGTTTTTCTCGGAAATTAAGCTTCTTAAAGGATGAGGACATGACTTCCTCAAGATACGTAGAAAAATGAAGTTCTATAAGTGACATTTCACATTGATTGTCTCATCTCACCCTCCAAGCTCCAACACACCTCATTTTCACCCTACCCTCATAGACTCCATCTCCACCTCTCATAGTATTTGTGTCTAGATTATGTATTAATAATTTTAGGATAATAGTTTAGCATACCTACCTCACACGAGATAAAAGTTACAAGTAACAAATTGTCACGACCCAACCTACCCCCTAGGTGTGACATGACGTATAGGACCCCGAACGGCCCCATACAAGCCACTTAGCATTCATCATACAAGATAATAGAATATAAGAGATTTAAACGAGATTTCAACATATCAAAGTTTTATAGAGAAAAGCACAAGTCTAAACATCGTTTCAAAGTCATCTAGTACATAAGAATTTATCGGGGTGTAGCCCGTACATCAAGTTCCAAAACTGCATTTAAAGATAAAAAGGAAATCAAGCTCGGTCCTCGGGTGATGAAGACTCACCAATATTCAATCTTCTATATGAGATCCCTAGCCACGGAAGTGAGAATTTGTAAGGTCGGACCCTACATTTGGGGAAATGTAGGCAAGACTATGTGTTAGGACAAACATGTACCAAGTATGATAGCCACACATAAAAACATATAAAGTCATAGAACGGGCCCAACAATAGCTCTTAAAAGTAATTCTTAGTTTACTAAATCAATATACATAATTGATAAAGGTTTACATAATTACATGTAAAACGTCACAAATTTTCTTGGTTAAAGTTTAACTCAACTATTTCTTGTGCTCGTAAGCCGCCGTCACACTTCATGTAGGTCCACACCATGAGAAAAACTCAACTATTTTTTGTGCAGCGAATGATTCAAATAACATCTACCAAAATAGGAGGTAAAGTCAATTTACAAACACCACCAAAAGGAACAAATGACGAACACAATTTTATCAACATACAATTGTACACTCTCGTGAAAATCTACCATATATGAAATAACTACCAGGTTCTGGAAGATTGAACCAATCTTTGGCTATTTGCACCCCAAAAAAATCAATGACTTAATAAACTAGTAAATATTGAATGACATTCCAATCTTTCATAATTTGCAGTAAGATGCACACCACATGTTAATTAATACTGATTGAAAAATGAGAGTCGGGGTGTAACGAAATAGATAACCCATTTCATTCCATAATAAACCTTCACATATTCCATTTCATCCTAGAAATCCGTCTTACCCCAATGCAAAAACAAACCTATATTAAAGATATATGTATCGTTCTATACACGTACATGCAAAGGAGATGCACCAATTGTTATGTATGTACCAAATCAAGAAATAGGTGCAAATAAAGGATGAAGAAAATTCACCAGATCTCAAAAATACAGCGGGCCCATGGACAAAGACCAAACAAACACAGTAGGCACGAAACAAAATGTTGGGTGGAAAGAGGGATTTGTGTGGACTCTTAGAAAGGATGAATCATGCATAAACAACGTAATTTATTTTGTAATAATATAATTGAGATTGCGGTACTGATAAATGTGAACTTCCCCTATGAAGAATAGTCTTTTACGCAATACAAACTTGATGAATGCTCTTGTAAAGTTAGTGTTATCTTAATTGTAGATTGCTACTACAGTCTACATTAAATGGAAAATGTTGATCTGCTAGATTATGATGATACGAGACAAAAATTAATTTTCACATCCAAAATCTTATGAAACAATCAATGAAAAATCAAGAAGTAGAAGCATGTATACCTAGAAAAATTATGCTTTGAAAAGAGTAGAAATTGAGAGAACGAAAAGTTACCTTCTTTCAACATCAATCTTCTATTGCTTTACTCGCCAAATTCTTCTTCGTGCTCTTTTTTAAGTAAATCTTCTTAATAGATTTATCATTGATTGTCATACAAATGATGGACAACCATTACAATTTTGCATGTTCAAAGTAGAACTTTTGTTTCCTTATTTTCTTCCAACCCATAACACCAAGGAAAAGGAAGTTGCATCACATATGGATGTAGTTAGGGGTGGGAATTTGATCCCCTATTAATGAAATGAGTCCATTTTACCCATATTTAATGACTTGGATCACTCATATTTTAATTGGTTCAATATGGGCTTCAAGCTATTTTAAGAGTCTTTACAAATATGGTCAAAACGGGTTAAATATGGTATCCATATTGACCCATAATAGATCACTTAGTTTTCACTTCCACTAAAAATTCTTAATTGTGCTAAAAAATAAAAAAATTAATATTAATTTTCAAAAATTCAATTAATTTTCAAACTTAACTGAAAAAACAGATTTTTTTCTATTTTTGGAAAACAAAAAGAATTTAGGGGTAGGTTGGTGGAAGGGGGCGCCCTGGGGGTGGGAGTGCCCGGGGGAGGGGTTAATTTTTTATGTTTTTTGGAAAAATACATTTTTTTTTGTTTTTGGAAAACAGATTTTTTTAAATGGATTAGAACCAATTTACCCAAACCATATTTGACCAAATCCATATTTACCCATATTCTATTTGGGTGGATTGTATCCAAACCATTTTTGCTCAATCCATATTCAATCTATTCAAATCCTATCCAATCCAACCATTTGCCACCCCTAGATGTAGTAACAATTATTTTTATGTTGTTATTTTACTAGGGTTCTACCTTGAAAGATTTCAATAGAAATACTAATATACATGCATAGCTCAAAGCTAGCATATTTGTTTCCCCTATCTTTCCCACCTGCTCACATGCATCGATAACAATAGATTAGATCAGGGGTAGGGCAATCCTTGCTCAAGGAATGCCAAGCGACGCCGCTTGAAGGATATACATGTACTTCTTTCTGTAAAACCACATGTTGTTACCCGTTAGTATTTTGTGTTGGTAATTGTCCCTCTTCCCTATCGAATTTTCACTCCCCTTTATCAATTATTTATCATCTTTATACATCCGACTTTTTTCTTGGAAGATTAGAAGACAATTATTTTATTTGATTGATTATTCTGCTTATTTTTCTTATTTCAATATTGACACCTCTTGACAGAAGTTGAAGATTTAGTGCATCGATTAGGGTGTTGTAAAATCTTCCTTAGCTCGTATGTTTAATCCTTGCTAGTGACATAATTATAATTATTTGACACCCCTAAATAAAAATTCTAGCTCCGCGACCTCATTAGATGCAACCAGTTCTAATCAAAACTTGTGGAGGACATATGAACAACATAACCAAACAAATAAAGAAAGCTTACCCCAAAGTATATTCGTCCAAAATCAGCCAAGAAAAACATCCATAATCAGCCACGCCATGCTCCCAGTTTGAACAACAGAGAGCTTGTTAGTTAAAAATTGTACGTTGGAATTCTAAGAAATAGATATCAAAATCTGGAAGCAGTGGCAGCACTGGCTGGAGTAGCTAAAAATTGTGTGCAATAAGTTGTCCACAATCAATGTAACAAATTATGTTTCTAGCACACTGTCACTCAAGTGTATGACATTTGTCGTTCTTAAGACCTTTCTTCCTTTATTTAATGGAAGAATCCACCACCTCCTCATTAGTCTCAAACATGCCATCCACTGGAAAAAATTTCTTTACCTATAGAATATCCATTGAATAAAGGCCACAGAAAGATAAAACAACAAACACATACTTACATATGAAGACATAAATAGACAAAAATTGAAATAGTATTATTTTAAAAAACCTCACAATGCATCATTACGGAGCGAAAATAGTAAATTTTGGCACAAATAATACCAATGTTGGAAAATTATATGCACAGCGGAAGCATACCACAATCATACTGCTTACATGAATAATAGATAACCAATAACGTTTATGCTAGAACATATATAATCATGCTAGAACACATAAACTTGTTAAAATTTTATTCGATAAATACCTCTTGAAGCGTGAGCAGATACCTTCAAGCGAATCCACAAATTAGACAGACCTTCAAGTGAATCCACAAGATAGACAACAACTATGGTCTTCTACAGTGATCCCAAGTTCACATCCGAACTCTCTCAATACTTGGGTGGGCAAATATGAATATAAACCTTCGATCTCTTTTTTCAAGGTTAGGAGAATCACTACTTATAGAGATTTCTTCCCAATCCAAAAAAGGAGAAGAAAACCCAGTTTTTCTTGAAAACAAGAAAAACCACACGTTCGTTTTGTTGAACCAAAACTAACGCTCTTCCTCTTCTTTTTCCTCAGATTTAGGATTCCGAGTTCTAGTTAAATATGTGTATTGTAGAGACTACATAATTAATTACTGAGGCTTCCTATTATGGAAATAATTTCAAATAATTAATATGAATTATTCTTACTAGTTACAATAATAAATTACAAATCATTCCACTAGAAATTCGTAATTGCAGTACTCCTCTATTTATATTTCAAAATTTCCCATTAAACGCTTATGTAATTCCCATGTTAAGATTTCAATACTAATCAATAAATTAAATTACTGACGAATTTAATTCAATGATCAATTCCTTTAGAGCATTGCTTAGCTTATTTCATGTGTCGGATTCATAAACACACTTGCAAGGTTTGAGACGATGAAAACTTATAAGTTTCTCAAAAAGGCATATCACAATCTCTATATCGAGATATGGATTCCATTAACTAACTTATTATTTCACCAATATCTATTATAATCATCCAATCTACCAAGCATATTGACCCATATCAGAATCTCACCTTTTCATAAATCAAAACGATAATTAATATATACAAATCATAATAGTTATATCAGGATTGAGAATATAAGTACAGTTAACAATTTAGAGAGTATGCTTTTGTCAGTCAGTCGAAAACAACTATCTCTACTCGGTCCCGTTCAATACATACAAAATGCATCAGCACAAGAAGTTGGAACTATACCGTCCTCAGAATCAAAATAAATTATATATAAGTTATATCAGGATTGAGATTATAACTACATTTAACAGTATAGAGAGTATGTTTTTGTCAGTCAGTCTAAAACAACTATCTCTACTCGGTCCCGTTCAATACATACAATATGCACCAGCACAAGAAGTTGGAACCATATCGTCCCCATAATCAAGATAAATTATATATAACCAAAACTAGAGAATTAAAGGAGAGATTTCACCCAAAAATGATCTACTGTTCACTCCCCAATATCAGAAACTACAGACCTCCAAATCCGATCTCCACCATTGAATTGCAAGAATCAACTGTTGAGAACTTTCAGTTCAAATTTGAGCACAATCCAACGGTTGACGAAGCAGCAAACTGTATCTGAAGTGGACTGCCTGAGTAGAAAATTTCTTAAAGCAAAAACGGAATTTTTCTCTCTTTCTCTCAATCTCTAAAATGGATTTCTCTTGATTTGTCTCTTTTGTGTTTCTGAATATAAGACTAAATAAGTCTTATATATGCCACATAATATTGGGGTTATGAGCTAAAGTGGACCGGTCCTAATAAAACTTTTATTTATCCACATAGGAAGGGAAAAAAAGATCCTAAACCCAACAATTGTTAGGGGTTGAAGCATAAAAATAAGCTACATATGTGAACTCAAAGTATCATCAGATAAGCAAGCTAGTTTGCAAGAAATAAGCTAGTGGCTTTCTTTTATGAGAAAAGTTCTTTCTTTTCATGTGTTTGTTGTTCTTTCTTTTCTTAGTTAGTAATATTTAGAGTCTAACTTATACCATGTAACATATTTTTTCAATAGGGCTTATTAACATCAGACGGAATAATGTTAACTATCAAGAAGCACTACTAATTACTATATATTAGTAATTAGTAATCACCCTAAAAGTAAATCATTTGAAAAGTCGGAACTAAAATATATTCCCGTTCTAAGGCATATCTCAAAATCTAGTTTCTTTTTTCCACATACTTAACCGCTAGTATCCTAAACCTATTTATTAGCTCATCAAAAATCTCATATCAAGTATGAAATTTAACAGAAAAAACCTACCAAAGGGCACAACTAAAAACATCAAATTTAAGGTGATTTTTATAGAATCATAGGTAAAAATTAGACCTTGGTCATATATTGTATATTAGTTTAGGCTGTGGTGAATCTCACAAGATCTAAGGAATTATTGTGAGGAGGAAAATAATCTACAACACTGGGACTCAAGTTTTTAAAAGCGACAACATAAATTTGAGGAAGTACAACTTTCAATAACAATAAAAATTCAAACAAAATCTAAGAAAGAAATGGCAAAACACTAGCATGCAATAACTTTGAATACCCAATCTTATAACCCCGATTTTCTCCACCATACAAAGTTCAAGAAATATCAGACAATAAGGGAAAATAAAAAATGACATGCAAAAAACCAATACACCATATTTCCAAATCGATGAGAAGCACATATTTAAACAAAATTATTAACATAGAAAAAAGTAGAGAACTCCCCGTACTATTTCCAATATCTCAATAAAGAATACCCATAAATATTTATATAAGGAAAACGACTGATAAGAAAAATAAATAGCCAAATGATTACCAAGACAAATGAAAGAGAGCTCACCAAAACACACCAGAGAACACATCAATTTTGCATAAAACATTAGTAATATAATTTACTACCATCTAGGACACACCTGAAACAAACTTTCTCATCTTAGCCCTTGGATCGGCAACCATTGATGGAGCATACTTAGACAACTGAGTGAACTTTAGCGCATATTCCCTCACACTCATACTTCCTTGTCGAAGGTTAATGAGCTCAAGCATCTTGGCTTCCTCATCTCAAGTGGAAAAAACCTATCAAGAAAAACGTCTTTAAACTTCTCCCAATCAAGAGGACCCACATCTTCCGATCTCCCCTCCTTCCATTGATTATACCATATTTGAGCCACACCCTATAGTTGATAAGCGACCAACTCCGCCTTTTCCACCGGAGTAACTCCCATGATCATCAATACCTTATAGACCTCATTAATAAACTTTTAAGGATCTTCCTCAACTTTGGAACCATGAAACTCTGGAGGATTCATTCTTGTGAAGTCCCTCACTCTTGAAGCCGCCGTACCCACATTTGGGTTCACGGGAAGTGTCGGGAACCACTACCTCCCTATTGGCTTGGGCCGTCATGGCTTGAGCCAATACTTGTAAAGCAACTCTAAATTCCGCATTCAATACTTTCTCGGCCAAAGAATCGATCGAAACTTGAGGAGCATGGTGAGGAGCTTATTGTTCCGCATTCCTTATAGTATAAGCTCTTTGTGAATCCATATCCTGAAGAACATAGGATAAGGATTAGGAGAGAGACCTTATAGAGTTAAACTCTATCGCACAACTTAAGAGTAATGAAAGAAGTGCAGTTTCCTAATCATCTTGTAGCCTCTCATTCATAAATGTGGCGCGCTTCACACTTATGAATAAGAATATACTAGGTGTGGCTTATGAGACATCCTAGAACCATTCTAAACCTTGTGCTATAAAACCAAGTTTGTCACGACCCAAGGGTTCTCCTTAGATGTAACATGGCGTATAGAACCTCGAAGGACTCCATATAAGTCACTTAGCTCTCATAACATACGAAATAGAACAATAAGAGTAAAATAATAGTCCATGTACAAAACATTTATAAAAGAAAAGCGGAAGTCTAATACATTTGTCTCATCATAGCCATATAATACAATAGAATGGAATTGGGCCTAGCCCATACATCATGTTCAAAAGAGAAAACACATGAAAGAAAGTAAAATAACAAAACTCCATCCTCGAAGCATTAGGACTCACCAATGCTCAGAAGTAAATGAAGTCAATCTCTAGCCACGAAACTGAGTACCCTGACTACCGGACCCTACATTTGGGGAAATGTAGGCAACATTATGTGTTAGTACAAAACAATGTACCAAGTATGATAGTCATGCATAAAAACATTTAAATTATGCTAAAAGAGACATTAGATTTCATGACATGCAATTGACCAAGCTAAAACATGATATAAAAGAGATAGAAAACATAAGTCATAAATTAATGGTAAATGCAAGCTAACTTCATCTTTAAAACCTTGGAACTCATATGTGATACCTCTTGAAGTAACCTTAGTTCATTATTACTTGTGGGGAATCAGCCTTAACCGACATAGATACTATGTAAGCTAAAACATGATCCCCTGGTATCTCCCATATCGAAAGGGTTGTCCTACTTGCCAATGTAGAACCATGAACTTATAGCTTAAGTGGATCCATTAGCTAATCAACCTATGGGGCACATAGTTAAGGGATAAGGAGATTGCTACTAGAAACCCGACTTCTACTAACGGGGGAGCTTCCATCTCATGAGATTGCTTCTAGAAACTCGGCCTCTTCTAACGGGAGAGCTTCTATTCCATCATCAATATCCACTCAGTGCTACGCATAAATCCCACAAAATAGTCATTTCTTACTTGACTTCATTAATCATTAAAGGTACCCTTGGACCACAAAACCAATCTAGTTCATTAGGATAGCTCTTACTCTTTGATTCAATTAGGTGAGAA
>NW_006238951.1:772289-790942 GCF_000226075.1 Solanum tuberosum | reverse complement strand
CATAAGAGATCATAATTCAATTATTTAAATCAATACTGAAAAGAGCCTATGATAATTGAAGAAAACCCTAATTCAATTGGGAAATTCTACCTTTTAAAATAAAGGATTTTGGGAACTCAATGAATGAAAGAAACCATAGATGAAAACTATCATACCTTGAATCCAAAAGCTAGCCTTCAATGGAGGAATTGAGACCTTGACTTAAAACCCTAGGTTGAATCCTTCTTCTTCTTCAAGTTTCTAGAGAGAGAAATATTTGGAGAGAAGATTTAGTTTTTCTTTTTGTGAAATTTGAAGAATGAGTAAATGGGTTAATTTGTGTGTTGAAAAAGCTTATCTAGGGGTCTTAGTGAAGGGTAAAACAATGTAGTATAGGAACTAGTTAATTAGGAAAAGACCCAACTGCCCCTAACAATAACTGTCTATTGTCACCGAACCACCAACAACGGACCCCAGTCGACGAACCGTGGTCTAACCTACGCTCCGTCCTGGTGGACCGTCATTGGTGGTCAGAAACCAGGATCTTGTGGCTTCGAACCATAGACCGTGGTCTGACCAACAGTCTATTGGTCAGGCCGTGGTTCTTGGCAGTTAGATCACTGCTTGGCAGCCCAACCACGGACCACACCTACGGTCCGTGGTCCCTTCCACGGTCCGTGGGTGGCCGGCCTAGGTTGCACCTGCAAATTTCTAGGAATTGGTTTCATTTCCCTTTTTCAGATACGGGGTGTTACTATATATAACTTAGCATAGTCCTCTGCTGAAAAAGTAGTCTTTACCGGTAAGAAATGGGCTGATTTAGTCATTATATTTACAATCACTCAAATTCAATCATGCTAACTGCGAGACCTTGGTAAACCAGTAATAAAATCCATATTGATCATCTCCCACTTCCATTCTAGAAGATCTATATTCTAAGCCATACCACCGGGCCTCTGGTGTTCTACCTTGACTTGTTGGCAATTCGAACACTTTGCAACGAACTTTGCAATGCCCCTCTTCATACTACTCCACCAATAGACTTCTCTCAACTAGCTATACATCATTGTGGAACTAGGATGGATAGAATATCTAGAGCTATGAGCTTCCTCCATGATCCTCTCTTGGAGTTCATCCATCTTTGGTACACCTAATCTACCTTGATATCTCACCACTCCATCTCCCCCTTGTTCAAAAGCCATCACTTTCTGCTTATGAACATTTTCCTTTAATTCAAGCAAAATAGGGTCTTGGTCTTGTTTCTCTTTCACTTCAAACACCAATGATTATTCAACCCCATTTATTACCGCCACTCCTCCTTCATTGGAATCCATTAACCGGACTCCCAATTGTTCAAGTATGTGCACATCTTTGGCTAATTCTTTTTTGTCTTCCTCAACGTGGGCGGTACTACCCATAGATAATTTACTCAAAGCATCATCAACAACATTAGCCTTACCTGGGTGATAGAGAATACTCATATCATAATCCTTGAGTAACTCCAACGACCTCCTCTGTCTGAGATTAAGCTCTTTTTGACTAAACACATACTAAAGGCTCTTGTAATTGGTGAACACATATACATGAACACCATAAAGAAAGTGACGCCATATTTTCAGAGCAAACACTACAACAACCAACTTTAGATAATGGGTTGGGTAATTCATCCCATGATTATTAAGCTATCTAGAGGCATAAGTTATAACATTTCCATTTTGCATTAATACACAACCCAGTTCCACTCTGGACGCATCACTATAAACAACAAAACCTTGTGTACCCTCCGGTAAGGTCAACACTAGGGCACTAGTCAACCTAGTTTTCAATTCCTGAAAACTTTTCTCACAAGCTTCAAACCATTGAAATTTAACTTCTTTCTGAGTCAACGGGGATGAAATTGATGAAAATCCCTCGATGAACATCCTATAATAGCCATCCAATCCCAAGAAAATCCTAATATCAGTTGGGGATGTGGGTCTAGGCCAGTTCTGTAGTGGCTCAATCTTTTGAGTGTCAACTCGAATCCCATCATCAGAAATAATATGGCCTAAGAACGCCACTGACTCAAGCCAAAATTGGCACTTGGAAAATTTAGCATACAACTCTCTATCCTTGAGAGTTTGACGAACTACTATGAGATGACTAGCATGATCCTCCTCATTCCTCGAATAGATTAGAATGTCATCAATCAAAACGATAAAAAACATATCAAGATAAGGCTTGAACACTGTGTTCATAAGGTCCATGAACGATGAAGGATAATTCGTCAAACCAAATGACATAACTAGAAACTTATAATGACCATACCGTGTCCCGAAAGCTGTCTTAGGGATGTCACTTTCTCTTACTTTTTACTGATGATAGCCTGATTTGAGGTTTATCTTGGAAAAACAAGTGGCACCCTGAAGTTGATCGAAAAGATCATCGATTCTTAATAGGATACTTATTCTTGATAGTAACATTATTCAACTGACGATAATCTATGCCAATTCTAAGAGAACCATCTTCTTCCTCACACATAAGACAGGAGCGCCCTAAGGTGAGACACTTGGTGGAGTGAAGCCTTTTTCAAGAAGGTCTTTCAACTGCTCTTTTAAATCATGTAACTCAGCTGGAGTCATTATATATGGAGGAATAGAGATAAAATGAGTATTGGGAAGAATATCTATACCGAAGTCTATTTCTCTCTCCAGATGGACTCCGGGATGATCATCTGGAAAGACCTCTAGAAACACACTTACAACTAGAACTAACTTAATAGGTGGTGTCTCAACACTAGAGTCATTAACTATGACTAAGTGATAGTTACATCCCTTGGAAACTAACTTTCTCGCCTTAAGGTACGAAATAAAACGACCCTTAGGCACTGCTGAAATACTCCTCCACTCTAAAACTAGGTCATTAGGAAACTATAACTTAACTAATCGGGTTCTACAATCGGCTGAGGCATAACAAGCATGAAGCCAGTACATACCTAGAATAACATCAAAATCTACCATGTATAACTAGACTAAGTCAGCCATGGTGCCCTTGTGATTGACGGGAATTGTACAATAACGATAAACTCTCTCAACTAGAATAGACTCACCAATAGGTGTAGAAACACTGAAGGGCTAAAGAAGTTGTTCAAAAAGAATATCAAAATCCATTGCAATATAAGGAGTCACAAAATATAGACTCGCTCCTGGATATAGCAAAGCATAAGCATCAAAAGAAAATACTTTGATCATACCAGTGACAACATCTGGCGAATTCTCTTGCTCTTGGCGACGAGTGATAGCATATACATGGCTCGCTCCTCCGTTTGTTCCTAAAGTAGCCCCTCCAGGGGCAGCTCTGTAACACCTCAGAAATCAGACTTAGACTTTTCAGTAGAAAGAGGTGAACAATGAAGCGGTTAACGGGCTATGATCAGGACCACGGTCTGTCACCCTCATCGGGGTTCACACCCACCCAGAAGTGGTGGACCAAAGATCCCTTCACAGGTCGTGGAACACCACACGAACCATGGGAGGGCTCATAGAGGAAGGGTAGAAACTACCCAGGCTCAAGCATAAGACAATGGAGCCCTTCACGGGACTTGGTGTTGATGACGGGCCGTGGTTGCGTCCGTGAACCTGAGCCAGCAGAACCCAACCCAAGAAGAACCACGGTGGCCTTCACAGTCAGTGGTCCTTCACAAAGGTCATGGTACGGCTCATGAATTGTCACCTCCCTGAACAAGTAGACACTGTACAACAACCACGACCCATTTGACAGGTTGTGGTCCCAACGATAGACCGTCAGTGGCGCCGTGGTTGGCCTTGTCATATTTTAAGTTGGGATCGTTTTTTGTCTTTCCCCCCTATGCGTTGGACAATAAAACTACGTCATTTAACCCCTAAACTACGTCATTTTACTCAATTTAAGCCTAGTAATTTAGTCAGAACTTACCCAAAATGATTATTCTCCCAAAATCATAAAACATAGAGCAAAAAGGATAAGAAAGAAGCGACAGCCTCTCAAGAACACGCAACAGGTTTTGTTTAGTTCCAGCCCCAAAATCGAAAAATTTCTTCATGAATTTCATCACCAGGTATGTGGGATTTCACTAGTAGGTTCCTTTCATCCACTAGGTCCCTGGAATTCAGTCAGATTATTGATTCTCTATATCTTGTTCAGACCTAAGCTTTCTAAAACCTTGGATAATTATTGTGATTTAGTTGTTTTAGTATTCATAATCGAATTATCATCTTTTATTAGAAAGTTTTCTTAGTTCCTTGCATGAAACTCAGAACCCTAGTTGTGTAGAGTCTCTTAGTTCATGAATTACACTTTCTAGGTTATTTAAACAGATAAACATGCTCCAATTTTCAAATGTTACATAGTCTGTTCCTAAATGTTGCATTCTCAGATTTGCATGTCAGAACATTCAGCTATCTAGTATTTCAGTTATGTTATGTCATATACATTTCCAGTTGGGAGTAGGCTTAGCACCGAGTTGGACTAGGGTTCAACATACCCTCATAGTACCAAAACTACGTCCCAGTAGGTTTATAAGTCCCCTCTATGGGCACCAGAATTAGTGATCATACTGGTCATGCCTTTATACCCCTGGAAAGGTATATTGGGTCCTTTCGATGGGGCGTATATATCGGACTCCGCGTTTAGCTCACATAGTTTTATGTCTATTAATAATTGCTTCCACAGTCAAACTCTGGTACATTTGACCAAGTTTTCAATTTACATTCTTATATTCAGTCTTAGTATGTCATGTTCATGATTAGTACTTAGTCATTTCATTTAGCTCGGCTTTTAGTTATATTTTATCATTTATATTTTGTTCAGATTATATCATTGCCCAGTTATGCATTGTTCAGCTTATCTATTTCGTTCAACTATTATCTATATCGTGCATGCTCAATACATTACATGTACTGACGCATACTCTATGCAACATCCTTTCATGATGTAGGTTCAGGTATTCAGCATTCACATCACGCATAGATCGGTTCTCGATCCGTATTCAGCAGCTTCAGTTGTGAGTCCTCATACTTCGAGGACAATACACATGTTTTTCGAATTCAGTCTTTCATTGAAGTTTTAAGTTTTGTTAGAGTTAGTTGGGGCATGTCCTAGCAACTCTAGTCAGTAGAGGCTTTTCTGACATAGTATTAGACTCAGCTCTAGCTTTTGAGTGAATGTTTAGTATCACTAAACTCGTAGTATGTTTTTTATATATTCAGATCAGTTTTGGGTATACCCCACTTTTAGTCATCTACTGTTTTAGCTTCCACATAGTATAGGTCTTTCTCATAATGTTACAGTATGATTATGATGTGCCAGCTTCAAGGTTAGCTTAGGGTCACTCGTGATCCTAGGTCCCGTGTTACGCCAAAGGGTAGCCTCATGGCATGAAAAAATTGGTATCAGAGTATTAAGTTCAAGAGTCCTAGGATATCTGAAAGCTGCACTAAGTAGAGTCTCTTTCATGGGTGTGAAGTGCACCACATCTAATGAGAGGGAGGCTACGAAATGTTTTAGGAAAATTTTCACATTCTTCCTATTTTTATCATGCGTGGGTATGGTATGCTCTCCTTTCTAATTCGTTGTTATACGTTTCAGATCACGCCTTCTCGTAGAGCTAACGCAAGAAATGCTAATGCACATAATGCTAACAAAATTCCTCCAGTCCCAGATCTTAAGGTTTTAAATGCAGAATTTTGGAATGCGATCCAGCTCTTGGCTCAGAGTGTAGCCAACCATAACAATCAGCAGGCCCAGTTTCTACAAACACTAATGCTGGATCAGCTGCAGCTAAAGTTCGAGATTTCATTCGGATGAATCCACATGAGTTTCTAGGGTCGCAGGTGATGAATCCACAAATTGGACTCATTTAGGGCTTTATTTTGATAAGAATAGTGTCCTTAAATGCTTATTTTATCTAAATATCTGATGAAAACTCTTAAGTTTCAGGTATTTAAAGTTTTAGTGAAAGCATGGACACTTAGGTGCAAAAAGGAACAAAAGGGCTGAAAAGAACAACAAAGCTGAAACCCGAGCATCGCCAAGCATACTTGGTGATTCGCCGAAGGGATTCGCTCTGCCCTTTGTTCCAGTACGCGAAGCCCTGAAGGAGAATGATCAAAAAGGCGATGAAAGGGGCAGTCGGCACTTCACCGAATAGTTCCACAAAGCAGTACTATACCGCCCAATGGTCCAGAACGTGAAGGTACTGAAGGAAAGCACGAAACGGCGATCAGATAGACGAAGGGTGAGTAGCCAGAGTTATTCGGTGACATCGACTAATTTCGCCGAAAGATCAGCCAGCACTTTTTTCTGATGTCTATAAATACTGAACTTATTATTATTTTTAATAGTCGAACTTTTATTTTAATTTTCAGAATAGAATAGAACATTTTAGATATTTTCTCTCAAGTTTGGAGAGGATTTTTTTATTTCTTGATGTGTGGCTAAAAACCCGATTCTTGAGGTGTGATTTAGCAAATATGTGTTGATATTATTGTTGGGTCTTGCTTGCTGATAGGTTAGATGTAGTTTAATGGTGATTTCACCTAGTGGTTGTGGTTTAATCTAAAGGGTTTGTAGTTCCAAATACAAAGCCACTCATGTGTTTTTGGCTTGCCCGAGAGGGAGGTCGCGATACCATGACCACTAGACTGATGCCCTAAGGAGTGGGTCGACATGAGGTTCAGCCCGAGAGGGTGAGCCCTAGTCCCATATCCTAACACTCAGCTTGAGAGACTGAGTGGGATAAGGCGTAGGCTGGTCTTCATGCGGCAAATGGGTGTCCAAGAGGAATGCATTTGAAACAGGGTAAGCTGCCCAAGAGGGAACTTATTTCCATTTAAAGCTTAGCCTAGTCACTATTATCTTATAAATTTCTTATCAAAAGCATGTACCCAACTACTTATCTCAACATGTATTGCTGTCACACCCCAAGAATATTTCCCCAAACTTGATTTTCTTATTAATTTTTGCTATTTTTACTAATTGTGACAAAAACCCAAATCGTTATTTGACACTTTTGTGTCACCCCCTTTTATTTACTATGTTTTTACTCGTTAATATCTTTAGCTACGACTAGTTTGAGCTAAATTTTATTTTTCTATCAATTCTCAAAAACCACTGCCTTGGGACACGACCCCAACCTTTAGTTGGGTTACTATACTATCGACGATCGTAGACACTCATACCGTAGGTTAGTGTCGTTGGTCACGATAAGCATCAAAATGGCACCGCTACCGGGGAGTGGTGTTATTTGAGAATTTTTAAATTAGTAGAATTTTTGTTCTTCTTAGTTGTAGTTCACTAACTTTACTTTCAGTTTTGTTTATCGTTGAGTTGTCCACTTAGACGAACATGGCTGAGCAGAGTAGTGGCAAGTTGGTGGAATTGAGCCAAGAGGTCCAAAAGGACCTCACACTGACCGCTCTGGCATCTCAGCTAAACAAACTGGCCACCAAACTCTCAGAGGTGGAAGTCCAATGCAACAACAAGGGAAGGTATATACCCCCTCATGAGCAGAGGAAGTCCAGAGATGGGAGAGAAAATCATGTCGAGGACACACTTCAAATCATTCTCCAAAAGGTCACCGATCAGGATCGAGTGTTGGATGAAATGAAGGAGAATGTTGAAGTATTGAATCAAATGATTTGATCTCGCTCTAGATCAATCCAGCTGATTAGGTCATTCCTGAGTTTTACAGTACCTCATCTCCACCCAAATGACATATCGGTGGTCACCTAATGACACTATAGCTAACCTTACTAACGGAGAGTGAGACCAAACTTAGGTCGTGCCACGACGTAAAATAAGGCGTTTCTTGGGAGGCAACCCAAGGTTTTACTGCTTTTAATTATTCGGTTCGAATAATGGTGTGCTGATTTTGTAGGGTAAAATAAGAAAGGTGTTGAGAAGTACAAGTTGGTGAGCTAAGGACCAGTGGGCGAGTCACCGAATCTATCCGCGACTCCGACTTAATCCGTCGTTGGGACCCCAAAATAAAGGATGTCCTATAAGACTCGGTGAGGTAAGTAAGTGTTCGGCGCATCGCCGATTTTATTGGCGATAAGACTAACATCATCGAATGACAGAGAACTAAACGGTTATATAAAGGTAGAAAGTCAAAATGTTTGAATCTCTCACTTTCCCTCGTCTCAAACTCCCCAAAATCACACCAAAAGTACTTTTTCTTAGATTTTTACCTTTCCATTAGTATTTCAATTGGTAAATAGTGCTTGGGGTTGGATCTCTTTGCTGTCTAGCATTTCAAAAAGCAATTTGATCGGCATTAAAGGTTAACCCATAAAACCCCGAATTTATCTTAAAAGTTTTTGCATTCTTTTGCACTTGTAGTATCAGGATGACGTGTGTTGGGCCTCTCTGATAGAAAAAAGTTGGTATGCTACGTGTAATCCATACTTAGTTGCCTGAAATATTTTAATAGTCGAATGCCTTGTTATTTGTGCTTTAATTTGATTGAGTTTGTACTGGGTGTTGCTTGATTGTCTTGATTTTCGTTGTATTAGTTAGGTAACACCTAAAGATCCCACATTTGTGCTAAATAATGAAAGTTGCTCAATGAAGGAATGGGTGACGACATTCTTAAGGGTGATCATAGTTAAATGGCAAAAATTTGGCAGGACCGGAAAAATCTGAGTATTTCGGAATGATGAGAAGTATGGGTCTGGGGTGAATTTCACGTCTGCATGCTTTAATTGTGTTTTTAGTGCATATAAGGTTGATTCTAAGAAGGGGGTTGAAAAATAGGCACGGTGAATCATTTGGCGAGCTGGGTCATGCTCGCCAAACCATTCGGTTCACCTACTGCTCTTATATCGCTCTTTATTCATGTCCATAGTGTTGAGAGATCTGTAACTTTTGGCGGACACATACGTGGTCACCGAAGGTAGTCGGCGACTTGCCATTAGGACTTTGGACCACCTTACGCATGTCTCCTTTACCCTTTTTCACAGTATCTTTTGGCGGACTACTTCGTCATCGCCGAAAGTAGTCGACGTCTCACCAAATAGAATCTTTCATCGCTTATTTGCCTAGATTTCAAGCTAATCCCTTCAGTGAGTTCGACCTAGCTCGCTAAAGAAATTTGGTGATTCGCCAACTGTTCGGCGAACCTTTCTGCTTCAGATCTTCTATATTTTTGTGTGATTGTTCTTCTGAGTAATCACAAAACTTTGCAGATATGGTACTCACAAACTTGAATGCACCACCTCACAGCAGGGCTAAAGGAATTACAATCAATGAAGGAGGATCACGTCCTTCACAGAAAAAGAAAGCAAGATCTCCCGCCGGGAGATAAAGGCAAATGAAAAAAGCATATCGCTAGAAAAGGGTCAACTGTTGAGCCAGACTTCTCTGAACCAGATGATGAACAACCCTTGATTCATCGGCAAAATAGCCTCAGGGATGGACATCAATCTACACCCACCAGAGGTCCAACAGCCGTAACTCCTCCTACGACTGAACCAGTGCCAACTTCGGCACCACCTCCAGTGGCTCCTGCACTCCCTGTAGCTCCACCTCCACCCAGGTTGCTGAACAGACTAAAAGGCGATGGTTTACAAATCATTCTAGAAGAAAAAATACTATTTGTGGAAGGTTTGGAAGGTAAGCATGCTGAGGTGCTTAACATGCTCAGATATCATGAGTTCGAACAGTTCACCAGGCCGCGTGGCTCTTACCTTCCTTCATGGGTCTGGGAATTTTACTTAGCCTATGGGGAGTTGGTCCCAAAAAATAGGAGAAAGGCTAGTGAGTTCCGACTAGTGAAGTCGGTTATGGTTAGAGGCAAGGAGGAGGAGTGTCACAGCGAGCATATTAATGTTGTATTAGGTCGACCGCTGCACTCGGTACTACCCTACCAGGGCTTGCCTATTGTTCCTTCCCAAGATGATCTGAAGGGTTGGTTAGCTCCGATGATTTATGACATCACCCCGAGGTGGTTGGATGCGGGAGCTCCTATTGAGAAGAAGGATATGAACATTGCCTCCCGGTACTGGTTTGGCTTCATCAGCAGCACTATTATGCCATCACAGAATGAATCCATCCTGCGTCTGTCATGCTCCGATCCTACACCCTGGGCGGGACTGGCACTCGAAGACCACTACTGGCCTCAAGCGAACCCTTGGTCTAGCTTACTAACTCAGCGGAAGACTCAACTCATCACATACACATTTATGAAGTAACTAGAATGTTATGAAGGAACACTGAACTGGCCATTAAGGCAAACTCAAGTCTTTAACATATGTAATGAAAAGTAAGGACAATTGGATTAACTAACTGACTGTCTGTCTGACTATCTATGAAGCCTCTAAACAACTGAGATGGATGTCGGGACAGGCCCACGACATCCTAATGAATTAATACTAAAACTAAAAGCAATATAAATAAGTCCTCTAGAATGCAAAGAGGCTCACCAACAAACTCTGAACTGCTCGCTAGATTAATGAATGTGCCGGATGTCGATCCTAGTTACCTGTGTCTGCATCATAATAAGATGTAGGCCAACTGGCATCAGTACATTGAATGTACGAGTATGCGAGTTGGAATGCTAAAACAACATAGGCTGGAAAGAGAATCTGAAAGAAACACTTACCTTGGCTATTCTCAACTCATGAATACTTAACTGAACTTATTTTAAATATAAAGCAGTTTAAAACAAGTGCAATATAAAGAAAAGTTGTTTAAAAACATGATGACAACTCTGTCTATGTGTAAGGATACAACATAACTCTGAAATGTATGTAAAAATACAATAAACTTATGTATATAAAAATACAATAACTTCTGTAGGGAGTTTCTCTAACCGACAGCCATCACATAAGAGCTATTGTGATGATACTTCGATCTCCGTCACGCTGTCAGCGCATCCTATACCCGGCCAAAGGTATAAGACCTCAATTACTAAGTTGATCCACTAGTCTATGCAAAAAGGTTTCATCTAAAAAGTATGATCCTTTTCAACTCATGATGGCTAAATTGTTTAAGGGGGTTTATAGTTGTATGAACTATTTCCCATCGGTGCTTAATACTACTCCCCAAAATGATACTAGCTCTTTATTTTTAAAAACATACTTCTCCTGTGTTTTGAGATTAGTGCTAAAAAATTTAGCTCAAAGGCTATCTTGGAAATCAAAGTTTCCCCTCTTGTTTCATTTAGAAAGCGATTACTTTTTCTGAAAACTATCATGAAGGCTCTTTGGAAATCTCATCTTCCGTTCTTATTTAAATGTGAAAACATTTTAAATCTCATTGGGAATACTTAGTCCCCATATACTTTTGAAGAAAAGAACTTCAACTTTACTCTTTACTGAACTCAAAACTTAAGTCTTAAAACAAAGTTAAAATGTTTGTAAAAGACTTATGAAAACTTGAAATGAACTTCTCTTACTTGACTCTTGACTTCTCTTGACTTTGATCTTAACTGCTCTTGACTTGACTCTTAACTTATCCTTGAATTGGATTATGAATTCAAGGATTAAGATTTGTTATTGGAAAGATCTCATGTTGTTTAGGAATGATTTTAGATAGCTAAACATGAGAAAAGACCGAAACTGAAGATTTGAAGGTGGGTCTGCGACGCAGAGGAATAATTAAATTTTTGGTTTCGAAAATGTCTATTGAGGCAAAACACCTCGTGTCAGCTCCGCGACGCGAAGCTGAAATGTTCAAATCTTGGCACTAGGAGCGCGACGCGCAGCCACCCCTTAATTTCGTCCAACGAAATTTCTTCTTCGTTTTCCAACCCCAAATCACACAAACTCAGTTCTTTTTCTAGATTACTTTTAGATACAAATACCCAACAAATGTATCTATGAACCTAACTCGGAACGACCCTATAATGCAACGTAACGAACTCAGAAACTTCCCAACTCAGTCAAATTCAAGAACAATATATGAATTCAAGAATAGATATCTAGATCATCAATATTCATATGCTTTTAGGACAAATCAAAACTGAAATACATATGCTTGGCATGTGGGAGAACGATTCCAACCTTATGAGAGCCTCACATACCTGATAGAAGCAAATCCTTGGCGAAACACCAACTTCCTTGATCGATCTTGATGAATTTGCCCTTTTCTCCTTCTTCTTTTCTCTTCTCCTTTCTCCTTAGCCATAGCATGAAATCCCAAATTCTATAATTGACTAAAATGTAATTTGACCCATATTAAACTCCTAAAAATGGATTAAAATAATAGGGCAAATGAAAAGACTAAAATACCCCTTAAAATTCTAGATTGGACATTTCCTTAATCCAACAACTCAACTTCCAAATGGAATAACTTAGTCATATAAACTCAGAAGCATGCAAACTTGGCGGCGTTGGAAAGATCGTCCCAAGATCTTTCCAACCATATATGTAACTACACTTAACTCATCCTGAGCTAGGAGTTATGGCCGATTGAAGTTGACCAAAAACTCAATTTTAACTTACTTGCAATTTTCCAGATTTCCTTATACTTTCCAAAAATAACTATTTCCAGATGTTAACCTTCCTTCTAGTTCTTTCTAGTAACGAGATCTTACAGTGTTATCCTAAGGCAGCTTGCCTTGGTGGTTCTATCATGGCCTGGAGGCGGATCGACCTTGGACTGCTGGTTTCACAAGAAATGGCTTTATGAGCCAAGCTGACACAGACATCCCTGCCATTTCATATCCTGATTACTGAGTTGTGCCGGCATGCTGGAGTACCCCGAGAGCTTGCTAGCGATATAGAAGTCACTCCATCTTCCTCCACTAATATTCAGCGTATAGAGGCAGAATTTTCACGAGAGGAGGATGGCAAGAGAAGAGCAGCCCCAACAGATACTTCTCTAGAGGTCAATGTTGACTCATTATCAGTAGAGACACCTTCGTCCACCCCGGCCTCTGAGCCCTCAGGTATACCAGTTCCTTCTTGTTCTTCCTCACAAGCTCCATGCACTTCCTCATCCTATCAGCCTGCCAGAATCACTCAGGCCATGATCTTGAAGATGGGGCAGTTGGCCTATTTAGCTGATGTGAGAGCCACTAGACTGGAAAGGTCTTTTCCAGATATGATTGACAGGGCCATACTAGCAGCACTTACTCTCATTCATACTTCTGTTGATGCCTTGACAGTGAGAGTAGACAGCGGGAAACCTCTGAGGTGACGGCCCTAAAAGCTAAGATTGTAAGTTTGCGGAAGGACGTAGATTACCTTAAGTCTACCGACTTCACTTCACTCAAAGAGAGAGCAGATGATAAAGATGTTCCTGAAACCACCGGAGATGTGCAAAGGGATGGTGCAGCACAGGCATGGTCAGATGCAGAAACCGACGAGGAGTTGATAGCAGCACAGGTTGAGGAGATAAGAGTGATCCAAGATGTGAGCATATTCAGAGATCTGCCAGATCTAGTAGAGAAAGTTACTTCCACAGCAGCCCCTAGTGGATCTGGCACTGCCTTTCCATCTAAGACTACCCCGGGCACTGATGCCCCAACAGATAGAGAGACTGCATAGCCAGGACCTTTCTCTACCCTCCTCTCTACCTTGCGTACATGTACTTTTGGATTCTATATTACCTGCATTTGAGTAAAAACTATTTTTTTTTGTGGTGGGGTGAGGCACACCTTTTGTATGCTATTTGTGACTTGTGTTTTGTATACATTTGGGTTGTCTGTTTATAATTGTGTTTAAAACTTCTTTTGCGATTTTTTGAGCTTATGGCTCTCTGTTGGGTTTAATTGCAAAATGAGTTTGACCATTCCGAAAATTTTGAATTTTTCGCACATTTTTGTCACCCCTCGTGAATTGAATGTGGTTGTTCTTTTGCAAAAATTTAGGTCTCGGTTTCGATCAAAATCGATGACTTGAATAGTGCTCTCAATTGAATGAACATGAATGTATGGCTACGATGAAGCCAAATGAAGTTGCATAGACAATATGTGAACTCTTTGCATCTCATTTTGACTAGCCATTTATCGAATTGATTCTCTTGTTATGACTGTTGCACACTAGTGAAAGTGTGTAGTCTTGCTTAATTTAAGTGTCGATGCCTTGTGTGATTAGCTTACTTTGAACCATGCATGAATAAACCTAGAATTTTCCCTGGTAGTCTGATTAATTTAGAAAGGTGTCCTCTTGATATGATCTTAGGAAACTTTAAATAGCGTGAACCAAATTTGACATATACCTCTTTTGTGGCCTACCCGTGAGTGTGTGAAACTCTTTTTGAACACCCTTTGAGCCTTACCTTTCTTTGGAAGAACCTTGATGAATCCTAGACCTTACTTGGCTAGTTTTCGCCCTAGAGCCAAATCTCAAAATGGTTTTCAAGGTTTTCAAAGGTTATGAAAAACCCCAATTCTTCCTCAAACTCATGGGTTCTTGCATTAAATGGTTTCAAACAATCTATTATGATTATATTATGGTTTAATTGATGTTTTTAGGTGAAAAACTCCATGGACCCATGATCTCCTTAAATCTCTAAGTTTGGCTTATGAAGTGGGTTTTATGATAATGCTTGGGTATTGATGGAATTGTACTTAGATTGAATTGTATTATTGATTCCTATTGTTATCTATATCTATTGTTGGTGGATTGTTGGTGTATGGATGAGTTGAGAATTATGGCCTTGTAGGCAAGTCATGGGTAAATTCTCTTGTGATGTTAGAATTGTTGAGAATTGGATAATGGTGATTATGGCTTTGGAGAATGGTAAGTTGACCTACTTTCATGCTATATTGAAATTGTTCTTGTTTGGATTGATCCACTTATGGTGGAGGTGTGTACTTATTGAATGTGTATTGATTATGGCCTTGAAGGCATTATATGAGTGTTATTGTATTGTTATATTATTATATATGAATGAGGCTATATGTAAAGTCCTATATGAAGCTATATGTGAAGGTATGATGTGAATAAGTTTTATGTGAAGCTATATGTGAAGGAATGATGTGAATAAGTTTTATGTGAAGCTATATGTGAAGGAATGATGTGAATGAGTTTTATGTGAAGCTATATGTGAAGGAATGATGTGAATGAGTTTTATGTGAAGCTATATGTGAAGGAATGATGTGAATGAGTTTTATGTGAAGCTATATGTGAAGGAATGATGTGAATGAGTTTTATGTGAAGCTATATGTGAAGGAATGATGTGAATGAGTTTTATGTGAAGCTATATGTGAAGGAATGATGTGAATGAGTTTTATGTGAAGCTATATGTGAAGGAATGATGTGAATGAGTTTTATGTGAAGCTATATGTGAAGGAATGATGTGAATGAGTTTTATGTGAAGCTATATGTGAAGGAATGATGTGAATGAGTTTTATGTGAAGCTATATGTGAAGGAATGATGTGAATGAGTTTTATGTGAAGCTATATGTGAAGGAATGATGTGAATGAGTTTTATGTGAAGCTATATGTGAAGGAATGATGTGAATGAGTTTTATGTGAAGCTATATGTGAAGGAATGATGTGAATGAGTTTTATGTGAAGCTATATGTGAAGGAATGATGTGAATGAGTTTTATGTGAAGCTATATGTGAAGGAATGATGTGAATGAGTTTTATGTGAAGCTATATGTGAAGGAATGATGTGAATGAGTTTTATGTGAAGCTATATGTGAAGGAATGATGTGAATGAGTTTTATGTGAAGCTATATGTGAAGGAATGATGTGAATGAGTTTTATGTGAAGCTATATGTGAAGGAATGGTGTGAATGAGTTTTATGTGATCTTGTGATGATCCTATGTAAAGTGGATAGCATTGTGAGTTAAAGTATGATTTCTCATGATGTATATATGAAATGATGTTGGATTATGAAGTATCCTTAAATGAAAATGTTGTGACTTGGTTGGTAGACTAAAGTGTCCCTCCTTGTTACTTAAAGTCTTGAATGCATGAATGTGTGAAATGGGCAAAACTAAGAAATGGTGCCCTTTCATAAGTCTAGCTTTCCTAAGTAAATGTAAAACCATGAAATCGGTAGACCTAATGGTGGTAGCCCTTCTCATGTGTGAAATGATGAACCTTGGATCGGTAGGCCTAAGGCACCCTTCTAGGGGGATTTAATGAGCTATCCTTATGAACCTTGATTGGCCATGACTAAGAAATGGGGCCTTTCTTGGGAAGAGGTACTATGAGTTGGTTGAACTAGAAAAGGAACCTTCTCTAAGTACATATGTGATTGAATACTCTATGGGAAACAAGGCTAGCACCGAGTGGATGTGGTTAGGAAGGTGGCCTAGTTGAGTATGAGATTAGGCACAATGAACTTCCTTGGACATCCCTTAACCATGTGCCTACATGGGTTGCTTACTAGTTCTACCTTTGGCAAGTAGAACAACCTCCACGGAGTAGGATAGACTCCGGATTCCATGCCTAGCTAGTATGGTCTATGTCGGTTATGCCTATTCCCATCATGTGGGATGTGCACTCTAGTTATTGGATAGGTTCTACAACGTGTAGGTAGTAGTATGGGATGCTATCTACACATGGCACGAGTAGGCTTTGAAGATACTAAAGTGAGTTCCCTAAGTCTAACGACTATTATGTGAAAGTCCCCTTATGTGCTTGAATGTCTCCAAAATGGTTTCTTAAAGAATGTTGGTCTATTGATGTTATGTTGTAAAGGAAATGTCCTTATCTAAGGTAATCTTGGGGAACACTTAAGTGTGCTTGAAGAGGTTGTATGGGCGGTCACTTCTTGTCTCACTCAAGTGTGTCTTAAGGTTATATTAGGTAGAGGTCCTATGGTAATGAAATGACATGTGTTCTTTTAAAGTTAAGCATGGGTTGTATATGGACTTATGTTAAGTATGTGTGTGCTTGGCTATGGTCTTATATGTTAATGTTGACTTGTATTATGTCTCTTATACTTGTAAAGGAAAGGTTTTATCAAATGATATGAAAGCATTTACTTCCTTGAAAATGTCCTTTTTGGCATGTTTTTGCATGGTCTCCATACTTAGTACTTAATTGTGCTAACCCCTTTCTTTCCCTTTTTGGACTAAAGTGTAGGGATTTGGAGATGATGACATGTCATGGCTTTGATAGGTTTCTAAGTGTTGAAGATGAAGACTTGGTGAGTCCTCATAGATTCGAGGACAATACCCAATATGTTCTTTTATGTCTTTTTAGTATTGTTTAAGTTGTGTACGGGATTAGTCCCGAATTTTGTACACTAAAGTATTAGATGGTTATGAGACATCATGTATAAAGTCTAGAAAGTCTTCCGCTTGCTATTTTTTTTATGCAATGTTTTCTTGGTAAAGAAAGTTTTAAATTCCTTATGGTTTTAGTGTCTATGCGATGAACGAATGCTAAGAGGCTTGTATTAGACCTCTTCGAGGTCGAGTACGCCGGTTACGACTAGGGGGTGCTCCCGGGTCGTGACATAAGCCGAATCGAAAATCGATTGGAAAATAAGGGAAAACCTATGGGTAAAAACATGCAATGTGTTCCTCTTTTTGAGTGTGAGCGTTGCATCTGATTCCTTATCTTGAATTGATTAACCTCTTTGTGTGAATATGGAATCATTCTTCATGTGAGGGCAATTAGATACTTTTTGTCAAGATTGAACTTGCACAACTAGCAAGTATTGCGAGCACGAGAATCTCTGGTAATGGTGTCTCACAACTTGAATCTTTGAGTACACAGTTGATTTGTGCATAAGTAATTTGAATATTGTTGTGTATGTTCATGATTGAATCTTGTGTAGCACTATTTGAGACACCATTTTTGAACGGCTGAACTTGAGTTTGCTTAAGGACAAGCAAAAGTTTAAGTTGGGGGTGTTGATGAGTCCACAAATTGGACTCATTTAGGGTTTTATTTTGATAAGAAAAGTGTCCTCGAAGGCTTATTTTGTCTAAATATTTGATGAAAACTCTTAAGTTTCAGGTATTTGAAGTTTTAGTGAAAGCATGGACACTTAGGCGCAAAAAGGAACAAAAGGGCTGAAAAGAACGATGAAGCTGAAACCCGAGCATCGCCAAGCACACTTGGCGATTTGCCGAAGGGATTTACTCCGCCCTTTGTTCCAGTACGCGAAGCCCTGAAGGAGAAGTATAAAAAAGGTGATGAAAGGAGCAGTCGGCGCTTCGTCAAATAGTTCCGCGAAGCAGTACTATACCGCCCAATGGTCCAGAACGTGAAGGTGCTGAAGGAAAGCACGAAACGGCGATGAGACAGACGAAGGGCGAGTCGGCGAAGTCATTCGGTGACATCGACTAACTTCGCCGAAAGATTCACCAGCACTATTTTCTGAAGTCTATAAATACTGAACTTATTATTTCTTTTTTACTCACATGTTAATGATTCTAAAGTTGAAAGGGTATTCTCACCTAATGAATATATGAGCTCTTATGATGTTATGTTGGTTTGAGTGCCTAGTGCATTCTCCCATGAGTATGAACTTAAGTAAAGACTTAAAATGAATTTAAAGGGAATTATTCTTAGAACCAAGTGGATATGAGTATGAGATGGGTTCCTTCACGCTAGTAGTCCGGTTTCCCAATATGGTTGTCTCATGAGATGGAAACCTCCACGTTAGTAATCTGGGTTTTTAGTAGAAATCTCTTTATCCCATAACTATGTTCCCACATAGGTCTTTAGCTAGTCGATCCACCTAAAAGCTAAAATGTGCGTTCTTGAAACGACCCCAAAAATGCCCGAAAATGTGCT
>NW_006238951.1:749747-772189 GCF_000226075.1 Solanum tuberosum | reverse complement strand
TTTAATTGCTTCCGCGACCAAGGATGTGTAATGATATCCTTCGGGTTGTTTGGGGTTCCTTCGGTTTCCCCATTCGCCGGTCACGTCTAGGCCCTAGGCTTGGGTCGTGACAGTTCTACCTTAGGCAAGTAGGACACCTTTTTTCGGTGTGGTGGTAGAACACCATATTCCATGTAGCTCACATGGTTTATTTCGGTTAAGGCTATTTCCCTATATGATAAGAATATGAATATGATAAGAATATGAACTATAACTATGACTTCATAAGAGGTACTACTTAGTATGAGTGGGGGTATGGGACTCCATTGTGCATTGTACAAGTAGGCTTCAAGAGTGGTTGTGGTAAGGTTCTCCTATGCTATGATGACATATGAATTATGCATGTATGATATGTGTTGTTGTTAAGGATGAATTTACTTGCCACAAGTTATGAATATGAATATTTCATTGTCTATGGATGTTGACTATTGATGAAGTCAAGGTAAGGTATGTATGAAGTTGGTGATCTAAAAGTGGTACTTGGCAATTGGTGGGGTTATGGGATCTTGCCTTTGCTATGCACTAGAATAGCTTTGGGTTGCTTATGATATGGCATGACTTATGTTTCTTCATAAATGTCCATGATGGCTTTTAAACTTGATAAATGCATGGTTTGAACGAACTGTCCCTTTTAAGCATGTTTTTAAGGATTTTTGTGCATGACTTCCATAGTTAGTACATCATTTATGCTAACCCATATTTCTCTACATTTTCTTATAAGTGTAGGTTCCGGTCGTTGAGGTATACTTCTCTTTTCAAGTAGAGCTTGGGTTGACTATTCTCCAAGCTTGGTGAGTCTTCATGGTTCGAGGACAAGACATTATTCATTTCTAGTTCCTTTTGTACTTTCTATTTTCAAGACTATGTTGTAAAGGGATATGACCCAAAGATTGTATTCAATTGTAATAGATGGTGATTGAGACAAGGTCTAGACTCTTGTACTTCTTTTATAAAAAATACTTTTATTGTAAAAGTTTTAAATTCCACATCATTTATATGTACTTATGTTCATGATAATGCTAAGGGCTTGTATGAGACCCCTTCGAGGTCAAGTACGCCGTGTTATGTCTAGGGGGTACCCTTGGGTCGTGACAAACTTGGTATTAGAGCACAAGGTTTAGAATGATTCTAGGATGATGTCTCATGAACCACGTCTAGTAGAGTCTTGTTCATGAGTGTGAAGCGCGCCACAATTATGAATGAGAGGTTATAAGATGCTTAGGAAATCTCACTTTTTTCATACTCTTTAGTCGTACCTTAGAGTTTCAAATCTATGAAGTCCTTTTCCTAACCCTTTTCTTGTGTCTATAGGATATGAATACAAGAAGGGTAACCGCAAGAAGGATGGAAGAGGAGATTGTGAATGAGGGAGTTCCTACCTAAGGTCCGCAGTAGCCTCAAGTTCATAATGATAAGGGGGCTATGACAAATGTGGAAATAAGGTCGGCTCTCCAAATATTGACTCATGCTTTAACGGCTCAAGTCAATAGGGATGATAGAGCTCATATGAACCCTAATGAGAGAACCGTGGCTTCAAGGTAGAGAGATTTCACAAGGATGAACCCTCCTAAGTTCTTTGGTTTTAAAGTGGGGGAAGACCCTCAAGATTTTGTGGAAGAGGTCTACAAGATATTTGATGCTATGGGGTGACTTCTAGAGAGAAAGCGGAGCTAGCCGCTTATCAATTGAAGGGAGTGGCTCAAGTATGATATACACAATGGAAGAGAAATAGGCCAGAGGGACCGGGTCCCATAGGTTGGGAAGTGTTCAAGAAAGCATTCCTTGATATGTTCTTTCCTCGTGAGAAGAGGGAAACCAAGGTGGAGGAATTTATCAACCTTCATCAAGGGGGTATGAGTGTTGAAGAATATTCTCTAAAGTTTATCGAATTGTCAAAGTATGCTCCGTCCTTGGTGGTGGAGCCTAGAGATGAGATGAGTAGATTTGTAACGGGTGTATCTAGTTTGGTGAGAAAAGAATGTCGTTCGGCTATGCTTCATGACAACATGGATATATCCCGTCTTATGGTGTATGCTAAGCAAATGGAGGATGAGAAACTCCAAGAGACGAATAGGGAAGTGAAGAGGCCTAGGACCGATGATGGAAATTCTTCTAAGGGTAATTTCGAGGGTCAAGGTAGACCAAGGTTCAAGAGAAATTTTTCCAACCAAGGCTCCTCTAGCACTCCAAGGGTCAACAAAGATAGGGTGTCAAACCCTAAATCACAAGGAGGTAATAGTGGTAGTTCCTATGTTGATAGACCTACTTGTGCAAAGTGTGGTAAGAAGTATGAGGGTAAGTGCCTAGTTGGCATGGATGATTGCTTTAGTTGTGGAAAGAGCGTTCATATGAAGAGAGATTGTCCCATGCTAAGGGCTCAAGGAAGAGAGGACAAGCAAGTCCCTCCTAGTGGTTCAAATTCTGATGCTCCCAAGAAGAACCACCTTTATGCTCTTCAATCCCGAGGTGACCAAGAGAGCTCCCCGAATGTTGTAACGGGTATGTTGCAAGTCTTTTCCATTGATGTTTATGCATTGTTAGACCCCGGTACCACTTTGTCATTTGTTGCACCTTTTGTGGCTATGCTATTTTTAATACTCCCCGAAGAGTTATTAGAACCTTTTTCGGTATCTACCCCGGTTGGTGACTCGGTATTGACAAAAAGATTCTATAGAAGTTGTCTTATTTCTTTGTCTCATAAAGTCACTTTGGTTGACTTGATAGAGTTAGACATGTTAGATTTTGATGTCATTTTGGGTATGGAATGGTTGCATGCATGCTATGCCTCTATTGATTGTAGGACTCGGGTAGTAAAGTTTCAATTTCCAAATGAGTCCATTTTAGAGTGGAAAGGGGGAAATTCCATACCTAGAGATCAATTTGTTTCTTGTCTCAAAGCTAGGAAAATGATCTCCAAGGGGTGCATCTACCATATTGTTAGAGTTTTAGATGTTGAGTCCGATACTCCTTCCTTAGAGTCAGTCCCCGTGGTGAGTGAATTTCTGGAAGTCTTTCCCGATGACTTTCCCGGCATTCCAATCAAACGGGAAATAGACTTTGGCATTGATATCTTGTCGGATACTCAACCTATATCCATTCCTCCCTATCGAATGGCTCCGGCCAAATTTAAAGAGTTGAAGGAGCAACTCAAGGACTTGTTAGACAAAGGCTTTATTCAACCAAGCATCTCTCCATGGGGTGCTCCGGTATTGTTCGTTAAGAAGAAGGATGGGTTCCTTAGGATGTGTATTGACTACCACCAATTGAACAAGGTAATCATAAAGAATAAGTACCCTCTTCCTAGAATTGATGGTTTGACCAACTCCAAGGGGCGAGTTACTTTTCGAAAATTGACCTACATTCGGGCTATCACCAACTAAGGGTGAGAGCGGTTGAAATTCCTAAGACGGCCTTCCGAACAAGATATGGTCACTATGAATTCCTAGTAATGTCTTTTGGTCTAACCAACGCCCCGGCATCATTCATGGACCTTATGAATAGGGTGTTTATGCAATACCTTGATACATTCGTGATCATTTTTATTGATGATATATTGATCTATTCAAGAAGTGAGGGTAAACATATGGATCATTTGAGGATCGTATTGCAAGTCCTTAAAGACCACTAATTATATGTTGAGTTTAGTAAATGTGAATTTTGGCTAAGGTCGGTTGCCTTCCTTGGTAATATTGTGTCGAGCATGGGTATTGAGGTAGATCCTAAAAAGATGGATGCGGTCAAGAGTTGTCCTAGACCTCTAACCCCTACCGATATTAGAAGCTTTTTAGGTTTGGCCGGTTATTATAGGAGGTTTGTTGAGGGTTTTTCCTTCGTTGCTTCTCCGTTGATGGCTTTGACTAAAAAAAAACTAAGTTTGTGTGGTCGGAGGGTTGTGCGAAAAGCTTCCATGAATTGAAAGATAAACTTACTTCCGATCCGGTGTTGACCTTATCGGAGGGTACCGATGGGTTTGTGGGATATTGTGATGCTTCTCGAGTGGGTTTGGGATGTGTCCTTATGCAAAATGGCAAAGTGATTGCCTATGCTTCAAGGCAACTCAAGATCCATGAAAAGAATTATCCAACTCTTGATCTTGAATTAGCGTTGGTGGTGTTTGCCTTGAAAATATGGAGGCACTACCTATATGGGGTCCATGTGGACATTTTCACCGATCACAAGAGTCTTCAATATGTGTTTAGCCAAAAAGACATGAATCTCTGTCAAAGAAGGTGGTTAGATCTTTTAAAGGATTATGACATGAGTGGCATTTACCACCCCGGCAAAGCCAATGTAGTTGCGGATGCCCTAAGTCAATTGTCCATGGGTAGTGTGGCTCATATAGAGGATGAAAATAAGGAGTTAGTTCGTGATGTGCATAGGTTGGCCCGGTTATGTGTCCAACTAATAGATTCCACCAAGGGTGGTGTCATGGTCCATCATGGTTCCGAATCTTCCTTTGTGGTTGATGTGAAGTCTAAACAAGGCCTTGATCCCATATTGATGGATTTGAAAGAATCGGTACTCAACAAATCCATTGAGGCTTTCTCCCAAGGGGGAGATGGGGTGCTTAGGTACCAATGTAGATAGATTATGTGTTCCGGATATTGATGACTTGAGAGAGTAAATTTTGGAAGAGGCTTATGGTTCGCGGTATTCTATTCATCCGGGAGCCACCAAGATGTACCATGACCTACGGGAAGTCTATTAGTGGAATGGAATGAAGAAGGATATAGCGGGTTTTGTAGCCAAATGTCCGAACTGCCAACAAGTTAAGGCTGGGCATCAAAGACTGGGAGGCTTTTCCCAAGATATAGATATTCCCACTAGGAAGTGGGAGGATGTGAATATGGACTTTATAGTGGGTTTGCCCCGTACTCGGAAGCAACCTGATTCTATTTGGGTCATTATAGATAGAATGACAAAATCAGCCCACTTTATTCCCATCAAGATTTCATTCTTGGCGGAAGACTATGACAATATATACATCAAGGATATAGTGAAGATACATGGGGTTCCTTTGTCTATTATTTCGGATCGAGGTGCTCAATTTATTTCACATTTTTGGAAGTCATTCCAAAGAGGGCTTGGTACTAAAGTCAAGCTTAGTACAGCCTTTCACCCTTAAACGGATGGTCAAGCGGAGCGTACCATTCAAACCGTAAAGGATATATTGAGGGCGTGTGTCATAGATTTTAAAAGTAATTGGGATGACCATCTACCATTGATAGAGTTTGCCTACAACAATAGTTACCACTCAAGTATTGCCATGGCTCCATTGGAAGCACTATATGGTAGGAGGTGTAGATCTCCGGTTGGTTGGTTTGAAGTAGGTGAAATTGATCTAATTGGTCCCGAACTAGTTTATGAGGCCAATGAGAAAGTTCAACTCATTAGAGAGAGGTTGAAGACGGCCCAAAATCGGCAAAAGTCTTATGATGATGTTAGAAGGAGGGATCTAGAATTCGAAATAGGTGATTGGGACTATTTGAAAATCTCACCCATGAAGGGTGTGATGAGGTTTGGCCGAAAGGGGAAACTTAGTCCCCGGTTTGTGGGACCTTATCAAATTTTGAAGCATATTGGGAAAGTTGCCTATTAATTAGACTTGCCAAATGAATTGACCCCGGTTCACCCGGTATTTCATATTTCTATGCTCAAAAAGTATATTGGGGATCCGGTATCCATTATTCCTCTGGAAGGGTTAGGTGTTGATAAGAGTCATTCCTATGAGGAGGTTCCAATGGAGATCCTTGACCAGCAAGTCAAGAGATTGAGAAATAAATAAGTAGCTTCTGTTAAGGTGTTATGGAGGAATCATCTAGTTGATTGTGCTACATGGGAGACCGAGGCCGATATGAATTTCCGCTATCCTCATCTTTTTCCTCCTACTACTATCCAAGCTTGAGGTAAGTAGTTCTCTTGAGTTTGGTGTTTTAGGAGACATATGTGTTATATGTTTCGTTCATGATTTTTCCCATATGATATGCATGTCTTGTAAGAATTCATATTTTGCATAAATTGAGTTTTCATGATTTATATGTTCCTCATGTTGATTTGCAGTTTTAGTATGATGAGTGCATATTTGACTTCATGAGATGTTTTGATGAACATGCTTAGTTATGCTTGTGATGAAATGGCATATTGACTCCATGATGTTGTGTAGAGCTTTCCTTAAGTTGGAGAAGGTAGTTCCTCCCATGTTTATGTGAATTGATGAATTTATGCATATTGGGTTTGTAGATGTAGTTCCTACTTCCTTGTATTGCATTGACCATGTCTTGAGAAGGAGTTGAAGTTTCCTCCTTTTGTATAAGTGCATAAAGTGAATAGTGCATTTGTAAGTTGTACATATTTTGATGTTTCATGCACGATGGGTTGCTAGTCTTGAGTTTCTAAATTAGTTTGGTGTCTAGATCATCATTCGAGGACGAATGTTCCCAAGTGGGAGATAATGTAACACTCTGAAAAACTAATGAACTAAGTTAGAGCCTAACATGTAAATGAATAGCCTAAATGAGGTTGAATGTTAGGATTAAAGTCCTAAAATAACCTCCCTAAGTTAGTACTAATTTTTTTGTCCCTAAACGTCAAGGCATCCCCCCCTAAAGGGTCTTTGAGGAGGACCAAGGGACTACCCAAAAAGCTGTCAAAAATAGCATGACCCACGAAATGGGCAACCATGCCCCGTGAGTGGACTCACGCCCCATAGGTGGGGATCGTGAGTCGAGGCTAGACCTCCCCCAACTCTCCAAAAGAATCTGTCCAATCTACGACCATGCAGTACGGTCCGTATACCCACTCACGCCCCGTGGGTAGGGTATCATTAGTGGGAAGCTTGAGTTCGCCAAGAGGAGGGGCTGCAGACCCAAACCATAGACCTGTAGGATGGGGCGTGAGTCCCACCTACGGTCAGTGGGTGGTGGGCGTAGGTCCCCCAACAAAAGCTGCTAATTCTCGGCCAAGGCTTAGTCAAAGCCATAAATTCCAAAACTTATTATATTAGTGTAGGGTCGTTTTAATTCATTTATTTAGACACATAAAAGTAGTTTTAGCTATTAACCAACTCTTTTACACCTCATAACTCACAAGACTCAAAACATAACCAACTCCCCTCTCCAAATATTCTCTCTCTAAAAACTCCATTGAAGAGCAAGAACAAGGTCAAGCTTAGGGTTCAAGGAGCAGCCTTTTTCTTCAAATTCGTGTGGGATCTCTAATCAAGGTATGGTAGTCTTGATTTATCGATAGTTTCCTTCCATAAAGCCCTTCAAAACTCAATTTCTCAAAGTTGAAATTCTCCAAAACGTAGGATTTTCAATCTATGGAATGGATTCACTTTCAAAACGATCTCAATGTGTTTATTGTCTTATATTATGATCTAATTGATGAATTACTACTCTTTTCCTAAAGTAATCATCCAAGAATCCATGAATTACTAGGTTTCCCAAAATTAGGTGTTTGAAGCATGAATATGGGTCATTGATAGTAGATTGTGTTCGAATTATGAATGTGATTGATTGCTTACTTGAATTAAGTTATTATACATGTTCAATGAAGTAATTATATAGATATTGATTAATCATGATCCATGACTCTTGTAGGGCAATTATGAGGACTTTTCTTATGTTAATAAGGATTGTCTATAAGCTTATGATTCACTTAGAAAGTGAAGACTCAATGACTATAGTGTAATTGTGGTATTGATTTGAAGTTCACCTTCCCCTATACCCTTACACATGATTATGCATGAAGTATGTATGTTTATGATAAGCTTGTTGTGTTGACTGAAAGGCTATTCTAATGAACACGCTATGAATATGATGTGAAAGATATACTCACATGTTGATGATTCTAAGGTCGAAAGGACATTCTCACCTAATGAATCTATGAGCTCTTATGATGTTATGTTGGTTTGAGTGCCTAGTGCATTATCTCATGAACATGAACTTAAGTAAAGACTTAATATGAATTTAAAGGGAATTATGCTTAGCACCGAGTGGATATGAGTATGAGATGGGTTCCTTCATTCTAGTAGTTCGGGTCCCCAATATGGTCCACCTTAGTAGTCCGGGTTTCTAGTAGCAATCTCCTTATCCCATAACTATGTTCCCACATAGTCTTTAGCTAGTGGATCCACCTAAAAGCTAAAATGTGTGTTCTACCTTAGGCAAGTAAGACACCTCTTTTCGGTGTGGGGGTAGAACACCGGATTCCATGTAGCACACATGGTCTATGTTGGTTAAGTCTATTTTCCTATATGATAAGAATATGAATATGACAACAATATGAACTATAAATATGACTTCTTAAGAGGTACTACTTAGTATGAGTAGGGTTATGGGACTCCATTTGTGCATTGCACAAGTAGGCTTCAAGAGTGGTTGTGGTAAGGTTCTCCTATGCTATGATGACTTCTGAATTATGCATGTATGATATGTGTTGTTGTTAAGGATGACTTTACTTGCCACAAGTTATGAATATGAATATTTCATCGTCTATGAATGTTGGCTAATGATGAGGTCAAGGTAAGGTATGTATGAAGTTGGTGATCTAAAAGTGGTACTTGGCAATTGGTGGGGTTATAGGATCTTGCCTATGCATTGTACTAGTATAGCTTTGGGTTGCTTATGATATGGTTTGACTTATGTTTCTTCATAATTGTGCATGATGGCTTTTAAACTTGATAAATACATGGTTTGAACTAAATGTCCCTTTTAGGCATGTTTTTAAGGAATTTTTTGCATGACTTCCATATTAGTACATCATTCATGCTAACCCATATTTCTCTACATCTTCATATAAGTGTAGGTTCCGGTCGTTGAGGTATACTTCTCTTTTCAAGTAGAGCTTGGGTCGACTATTCTCCAAGCTTGGTGAGTCTGCATGGTTCGAGGACAAGACATTATTCATTTCTAGTTCCTTTTGTACTTTCTATTTTCAAGACTATGTTGGAAAGGGCTATGACCCTAAGATTGTATTTGATTGTAATAGATGGTGATTGAGACAAGGTTTAGACACTTATACTTCTTTTATCAAAAAGACTTCTATTGTAAAAGTTTTAAATTCCAGATCATTTCTATGTACTTATGTTCATGATAATGCTAAGGGCTTGTATGAGACCCCTTCGGGGTCAAGTACGTCGTGTTATGTCTAAGGGGTACCCCTGGGTCGTGACAGCCAGTTATTCGCTTAGTTCAAAAAATGTGAATTTTGGTTACAGTCAGTGGCTTTCCTTGGTCATGTGATTTCTAGCGAGGGCATCCGAGTGGATTCTCAGAAAATTAAGGCAGTGAAGCAATGGTACAGACCCACCTCTCCAATAGATATCAGAAGTTTCTTGGGTTTGGTTGGTTATTACATGAGATTTGTTTAAGGATATTCTTCCATAGCTTCCCCATTGACCAAGTTGACTTAGAAAAAGGTCAAGTTTCAGTGGTCAAATGAGTGTGAGAAAAACTTATCAGAACTGAAGACCAGGTTGACTATAGCTCCGGTCTTGACCCTATCCGATGCTTCAAACGATTATGTGATTTATTGTGATGCATCGAGGGTCGGCCTAGGTTGTGTGTTGATTCAGCGAGGTAAGGTCATAGCTTATGCTTCTAGACAGCTTAAGGTATATGAGAAGAACTACCCGACTCATGACCTCGAGCTTGCAGGTGTTGTATTTTCCCTAAAGATTTGGAGACATTGCTTGTATAGTGTTCACGTAGATGTGTTCACAGATCATAATTGCCTCCAATATGTGTTCACCCAGAAAATTTGAATCTTCGTCAGAGGAGATGGCTTGAATTCCTCAAGGACTATGACATGAATGTGCTTTACCATCCTGGTAAGGCCAATGTAGTGGTTGATGCTCCCAGCAGACTATCTATGGGTAGTATAGCACATGTTGAGAAAGAAATGAAGGAATTAGCAAAGGGTGTTCATCGGCATGCTCGCTTAGGAGTTGGTATTAAGGACATTTTAGATGGTGGTGTGATAGTTCAGAATAGATCCGAATGTTCACTAGTAGCGGAGGCTAAGGAAAAACAAGATAATGATCCTATATTACTTCAGTTGAAAGGTGCAGTTCATCAACAAAAAGTTGAGGTTTTCTCCCAAGGGGGGAGATGGTGTGCTTCTTTACCAGGGTCACTTATATTTTCTTAATGTGGGTGAGTTGAGGAAGCAGATTCTTATAGAGCTCAATACTCCATCTATTCCGTTCATCCAGGTGCCACGAAGATGTACCATAATCTACACAAAAGATTTTTGGTGGAATGGTATGAAGAGGGACATAAAAGATTTTGTGGCTAAGTGTCCTAATTTTCAACAAGTTAAGTTAGAACATCAGAAACCATGAGGTATGACTCAAGAGATTAACATTCCTACATGGAAGTGGGAAGTGATAAACATGGACTTCAGTACAGGGTTTACCTCGTACTCGCAGGCACCATGACTCCATTTGGGTGATAGTAGATAGAGTTACTAAGTCCGCACTTCTTGGCTGTCCAGACTACAGATTCAGCGGAGGATTACGCTAAACTCTACATTAATGAGATATTAAGGTTGCATGGGGTTCCCTTGTCTATCATTTCATATATAGGTCCTCAGTTTACCTCTCATTTCTGGAAATCATTTCAGATAGGTCTTGGTACCCAGGTAAATCTTAGCATAACATTTCATCCACAGACAGATGGCCAGGCAGAGCGTACCATTCATATCTTAGAGGACATGTTGAGAGCTTGCATGATTGATTTCAAGGGTAGTTGGGATGATCACCTACCTCTCATAGAGTTAGCCTATAATAATAGCTTCCATTCCAGTATTCAGATGGCCCCTTATGAGGCATTATATAGGCGTAGATGCATATCTTCCATTGGTTGGTTTGAAGTAGGTGAAGCAACATTGATTGGGCCATATTCAGTTCATAAAGCTATGAAAACAGTTCAGCTCATCAGAGATAGACTTAAGAAAGCTCAGAGTCGTCAGCAGATATATACAGATGTAAGGAGAAGGGACTTAGAGTTTGAGATCGATGATTGGGTTTTCCTGAAGGTGTCACCTATGATGGGGGTGATGAGATTTGGCAAGAAAGGGAAGCTCAGTCTGAGATATGTAGGTCCCTGCAAAATCCTAAAGAGGGTTGGTAAGGTGGCTTATGAGTTGGAGTTACAAGCAGAACTAGCAGCAGTTCATCCCGTCTTTCACATTTCCTTGTTGAAAAAGTGTGTGGGTGATCCGGCATCCATAGTACCATCAGAGAGTATAGGCGTGAAGGATAGTCTCACTTATGAAGAGGTGCCAGTTGAGATTCTTGACCACCAGGTTTGTAGGTTGAGAAATAAAGAAGTCGCTTTATTGAAGGTTTTGTGGAGGAGTCAGGCCGTAGAGGGAGTTACTTAGGAAGCAGAAGCAGCCATGAAGGCCAAGTATCCTAATCTCTTTCCTTCTTATTCCATTTCAACATCAGGTAATAGTTCCGCCTCAGTCTCTCAGTTTACTCTTGTGTAAAAGTCAGCCTCAGTATCTTGTTCCTTCAGTTGCACTTGCATTTTCCACATATTTGCATGCTCTTGGAACTCAGTTCAGTCATATATCAATTTCTAGTACTTAGTGGTAGGATTTACAGCTCTTTCCCTCCATACTCAGCTATTTTAAACTTCATTCGAGGATGAATGTTACCTAGGGGAGATATTGTAACACCTTAGAAATCACACTTGGACTTTTTAGTAGAAAAGGGTGAACGACGGAGGATTTCATGCCAGTGATCAGGACCACGGTCTGTCACCCTCATCGTTATTCACACCCACCAAGAAGTGGTAGACCACAGAGACCTTCACAGACTGTGAAACACCACACGAGCCTTGGGAGGGCTCGTAATGGAAGGGCAGAAACCACACAGGCTCAGGCTCAGGCACCAGACCACGGAGCCATTCACGAGCCGCAGTTGCGTCCGTGAACCGGAGCCAGCAGACTCAAGCCCAAGTGAAGAACAATGGGGGCCTTCATGGTCCGTGGTCCTTCACACGAGCCGTTTTAGGGTTTTTGAATGTTCACCTCCCTGAACCACTAGACACTGGCCAGCAACCACGACCCACTTGATGGGCCGTGGTTCCAACGACAGACTGTTAGTGGCGTCGTGGTCGGCCTAGTCAGATTTTAAGTTGGGGTCATTTTGGTCTTTTCCCGTATGCATTGAACAATTAAACTACGTCGTTTAACCCCTAAACTACGTCATTTTAGTCAGTTTAAGCCTAGTAATTTAGTCAAAACTTACCTAGAATGATTATTCTCCTAAAATCAACAAACTCAGAGCAAAAAAGAGAAGAAAGAACTGACAACCTCTCAAGAACACGCATCACGTTTTCTTTAGTTCCAACCTCAAAATCAAAAGATTTCTCCGTGAATTTCGTCACCAAGTATGTGGGATTTCACTAGCGGGTTCCTTTCATCCACTAGGTCCCTAGAATTTAGTAAGATTTTTGGTTCTCTATATCTTGTTCAGACCTAGGGTTTTCTAAAACCTTGAAAAATTATGTTAATTTAGCTCTTTAAGTATTCGTATTCGAATTATCATGTTTTCTTGGAAAGTTTGCTTAGTTTCTTGCATGAAACTCAGAACCCTAGTTGTGTAGATTCTCTTAGTTCATGAATTACACTTGCTAGTTTAGTTAAATAGATAAACATGCTCCAATTTTTGAATGTTACATTGTCAATTCCTAAATGTTGCATTCTTAGATTTGCATGTTAGAACAGTATGCTATCTAGTATTTCATTTATGTTGTGTCATATACATTTCCAGTTGGGAGTAGGCTTAGCACCGAGTTGGACTAGGGTTCAGCGTACATAGTCCCAGAACTGCGTGCCTCCATAGGCTTATAAGTCCCCTCTGTGAGCACCAGAATTAGTGATCACGCCAGTCATGCCTTTTTACCCCTAGCAAGGTCTATTGGGTTCTCTCGATGGGGCGTATACATCGGACTCTGTATTTAACTCGCGTGGTTTTATGTCGTTTAATAGTAGCTCCCACAGTTAGACTCTAGTGCATTTGACCAATTTTCAGTTTACATTCTAGTATTCAGTCTCAGTATGTCATGTTCATGATTAGTACTTGGTCATTGCATTTAGCGCAGTTTTCAGTTATATTTCAGCATTTTTATTCTGTTCAGATTATATCATTGCTCAGATATGCATTGTTCAACTTATCTATTTTGTTCAGTTATTATCTATATCCTGCACGCTCAGTACATTCCATATACTGATGCATACTCGTCTCAACATCCTTTCATGATGTAGGTTCAGGTATTCAGCATCCAGATCACGCATAGATCGGTTCTCAATCAGTATTCAGTAGCTTAAGTGGTGAGTCCTCATACTTCGAGAACAACAGATATGTTTTTCAAATTTAGTCTTTCATTTAAGTTTTTAGTTTTGCTAGAGTTAGCTGGGGGCATGTCCTAGCAACTCTAGTCAGTAGAGGTTATTCAGACATAGTATTAGACTCAGCTCTACCTTTTCAGTGAATGTTCAATATCACTAAACTCTTCGTATGTTTTTTTATATTCAGATCAATTTTGGGTATTCCCGACTTCCAGTCATCTACTGTTTTAGCTTCCGCATAGTATATGTCTTTCTCATTGTGTTACAGTATGCTTATGATGTTCCAGCTTTAGGGTTAGCTTGGAGTCACTCGTGATCCTAGGTCGCGTGTTAAGTCAAGGTGTAGCTTCAGGGTGTGACAAGCTCATTCTAGTGGAGCAACTGAAGAAGACTGGGCTCTATTTCCCCATTACCACTACCTTGCCTATTCTTTTGGCACTCTCTCATGAAGTGACCATTTTGACCACACTTGAAACAATCAATGGAGCCATCACGACACACTCCTGAGTGGTTCCTACCACACTTAGCACATGCAGGATTTCCATTACCTCTTTGTACCACACTACCCTTAGACTGTGCAGGTCTAGCTCTGAAAATTTGTAAATTCTTATTCTAGAACTCACCTTTGTTCCTTGGTGAAGGTGCACTAGCAGATGTTGGAACAGGTCTATTTTTCTTGTGTTGAAAAGAAGACTGGTTCGCATTACTCTTCTGCTGCCCGGACTCATTCGTAGTTGTCTTAGCTTTCTTTTTTGGGAACTCTTTTCTATCCCTTAGCTTATCTTCCTCAACTTGTTACACATGGATCATCAACCTTCTTATGTCCATGTCCACTATCAACATCGCAGCCTTACCCTCTTTGCTTGATAGATGAGACAACCCAAAAACAAACAAACTCATACTGCTCTTCATGTCAACAACTATCTTCGTAGCATAACGGGAAATTTGGGTGAACTTGAGACTGTACTCATGCGCACTCATGGATTCCTTCCTAAAAGTGGGGAATTCCCTTACCTTGGCCTCTCTTAGCTCATGGGGAAAGAAACGCCCTATGAAGGTCTCTTTGAACACAGACTGGCTCACAATTGGTGCACCCTTAGCTCTACTCTTCTTCCATTGATCGTACCATACTCCAGTAACACTCTTCAGTTGGTTTGCAGCTTGTTCCACTCGTTCAGCATCAGCAACATGCATAACCTGAAACACCTTCTGCAATTACTGCACAAAGTTTTTTGGATCCTCAATGACACTTAAACCACAGAAGTCTGGAGGATTCATCCTTAAGAGTTCATGGATTCTGGATGAATCATCCACATCCTGCCGATTTCCTCTCTGTTGCCTAGCTTGGTTAGTCACCACTTGGCTCAACATACGAATAGCATCCCGGTACTCAACATTAGTAACCTCTCCTTGGGGTTATACTTATGGTGCATTGGATACCCCTTGATCCTCAATATTCCTCCTAGCAGGACAACCTCGGACAGCTCTTCGTGGAGGCATGATCTGAAAGATAAGCGCAATAACGAATAAGAAAGAAACTTTATAAAGATAAAGTCTATCGCACGAAAGAGTATGAACAAAGTGAGATAGTTCCTAATTATTGCAGCCTCCTAATTATAGATGTGGCGCACCTCACACCGATAACTAGGACTCTATAGACATGGCTTCATAAACACACTATGACTCTTGAACTTTGTGCTCTGAAACCAAGTTTTTCATGCCTCGAGCCTACACCCTGGACGTATCCGACACTCAAGAACCATTGTTGGCCTCAAGCAAACCCTTGGCCTGGCTCAACTCTTAGCGGAAGACTTACTCATAAATAAATGAACTCAAAAGAAAACTTTAACTCAGAGTCTCAAATACTTAAACTCAGAATATTTAGAAACAAACATTCAAACTGGCCTCAAGGGCAACTCAAGTCTAGAACATAACAATTGAAATGAACAGGACTCATGAACTAACGTCTATCTATCTATGCAGCCTCTAATACTATGAGGGATTTTGGGACAAGACCCCAATTATCCTAACAACTTAAATACCTGAAAATAAATAGGGGATCCTCCGGAAGCAAGGAGGTTCACCGAACAACTATAGAATTAAACTGGATCAACAAAGCGCTGGTTGCTGATCCTGGTTACCTGCAGCTGCATCATAAAAGATGCAGGCAAAATAACGTCAGTTCATAGAATATATGAGCATGTGAGGGGAACTCTAAAATATGACATAAGCTTGAACTTGAACTGAAGAAACAACTTACCTTGTCTCCACTCAACTCAACCTTATTTCAATATATAATCAATAACAATAATGCGATCTAAAGAAAAACTTTAAAACTGTAGATAACAACTCAGTGTATTGGAAAATACAATATAACTCAATTTGTATGAAAAAATACAAATAACTCTATGGGAGATTCTCTAATCAACAATCATCACTATGAGTTATGTGATGATACAGTGTCTACCCCATGTTGCCAGAACTGTCCCATACTTTGCCGGGGTATAAGACCTACTAATTAAGTGGATCCACTAGTATATGCTTAAAAGTAATAAGGAATCATCTAAAGAGTATGACCCTTTCTACCCACGTTGGCTACATGGTTTATAGGGGCGATGAGTTGTTAGAACTCTCCCACATATCGGTGCTCAATACTAGTCCCAAAATATAACATCTCAATATGTTTTAAAGAAAACATTTCCTCAACTTGAGATTATTACTCAAAAGGTTTCTCTAAAAAGAGATAATTCTGAAAACTGTTCATGAGCTTTTCGGAAATCGGTGTTTCCTTTCCTCTTAAATGTAAAAACATTTGCTCTTGGGATTACTTAGTTCTCATATATCCTTTTAAACAAAATGAACACAACTCTACTCTTCCTCAAGTCAGTGCTCAAGTCATTTCAAACAGGTTTTACAACAATTTGTAAAAGACTTATTAAAATGACTCGAAGAACTCTCAAGACTTGACTCTTAACTCTACCTTGAATTTGAATTATGGATTCAAGGTTTGCAATTCATGTTATGAATGATTTCTAGATGTTTTGAAGTAGTTTAGAGTAGTTAGAATTAAGTAGAAAGGATAGGTACAATTCGAGGGAACATACACGGAAAGAAGGACTAAAGGGTAGGGGACCTGGCGACCCTAGCTCACTGAGTGGCGTGGGGTGCCAGTCCCTAACCTACATCATGTAGGTTGGGGCGCACTAAGTGGCATGGCACCCCAAGGCCCTACCAACAGAAAACTCTTTAGGGTGCACTGAGTGGCGCGATGCCCCATGCCCCTACCCAGAAACCGACAAATTTCTTGCTTCATTTTCATGCCAAACTCCTTTAGAATCAAACGATTCTTCTCAAACTGTAAGGGATTATTAGACCCAACATAATTTCAGCGAAGCCCACTTTAACATACTAAAAACAATATTCCAAGACAAGATCCTTATCGCAAGAATTCAACAAAACCTCATATTTCAAGAATAAATCACAAACTTCAAGAAACTCATCAAGAACTCAATTATATATAATATTCATGGACGAATTCAAATATATAATAATGATTGGCATGTGGGTGAACAAACCCAACACTATGAGAACTCACATACCCCTTAGGGATTAAACCCTTGGCGAAACTACCTTCGATTCTCAAGAAAACTTTGAACGCCTCAACTTTTCTCCTTCTCTCCTCTTCTTGAACTCCTGTCAAAACCCTAGCGTAAATTAGGATTTTGTAAAACCAAACCAAATTAGCTTAGACCGCTAAATATTACCAAAATTCGTTTTAAGCTTATTGGGTAAGGAAAAGACCAAAATACCCCTCATATTTTCAGGTAACTTTCCTTCAATAAATAGCCTGACTTCAAATGGGCATATCTCTCTCATAGGAGCTCGAAAATGAGCAAACTCGGTGGCTTTGGAAAGAGGATTCCATAACCTTTCAATTGATATCTTATGGGCCACTAACTCATCTTGTACCGAAAGTTAAGGTTGTTTGAAGTTTACCCAAAACACATAATCTATGACTAACTTGCAAAATTTGAGATTTTGCTATTTCCAATTTAGTTCTTTCTATTTTTAGATCTTTCAAATGTCGAGGTGTTACACACGAGTGCAGTCTACTACTCATAAATTCTTTTTACAAACTGTAGATTGGGTTCATAGTTTCAACTTCAAAAACTCATAAATATCAAGATTCTTACGACACATTTTATGGATCATAGATTGATCTAAGAATTGTAGAGAAGTTTTTGTCATGCCCCGAGCCTACATCGTGGACGCGACTGACACTCGAGAACCATTGTTGGTCCCAAGCGAACCCTTTGCCTAGCTCAACTCTCAGCGAAAGACTTACTCAATAACATAAATCTAAAATAAAAAAAGTTGAACTCATAATTTATCCTAAATAAAGTAGTTTACTTAGTATACTCAAATGAACATAAGTGTTCAACTCACAGTCTTTAAAACACCACAAAGGAAACAGAAAAGACTCCTCAACTAGTACTATCTATAAAGCCTCTAATGACAACGATGGAAGTCGTCACAAGACCCACGACCTCCTGAAAAAACATGAAAAGTAAATGGGAATCCTCCAGAATCAAGGAGGCTCGCCAAAGAAACTCTGAAACTGCAAGTGGTATCAGCGGTGCGCCTATTGATTACCCTGAACTCCTGTATCTACATCATAAAAAGATGCAGGCCAAATGGCGTCAGTACATAGAATGTACGAGAATTCAAGGGGAACTCGTAAGCACATACATAAGTTTCAACTGATAAAAAGGAAGAACATACTCACCTCAACTCAACTCAACTCAAGGATACCCAAACTCAGAAATATTCAACTTAGTTCAATATAAAAGCAGCAATAAAGATGCATTATGAAGAAAGCTTTTAAAATAGTAGATAATAACTCAATGTATTTAAGAATACAATAATAACTCTTTACTCTTATTTGGGAGATTCTCTAACCGACAACAATCACTATAAGCTATGTGATGATACAACATCTCGCCCACGCTACCAGAACTGTCCTATATCTTGATGGAGTATAAGACATCCTCAACTAAGTGGATCCACTAAGCTATGGTTAAAAGCGATAAGGAATCATCTAAAGAGTATGACCCTTTTTACCCATGTTGCCATACATGGGTTATGAGGACATTGAGTTGTCTAAACTCGTCCCCATATCGGTGCTCAATACTACTCCCAATAATATAACTCATGCTCATAAGTTTAAAAACATGTTACTCATCCTCAACTTTGAGATTATTACTCAAAAAATTCTCTTAAAAGAGATAGTGCTCAAAATTCCTCATGAACTCATTTGGAAATCAAGGTTTCCCCTCATTTTAAATGTAAAAACATTTACTCTTGGGAATATTTAGTTCCCATTTATTCATTTTGAAAAATGAAACTCAACTCTCCTCATCCGCATCCTCATACTCAAGTATTCAAAACTTAAAACAAGTTTTTAAAAGTTTGTAAAAGACTTCTCAAAATGACTCAAACCACTCCCTCAAACTTTACTCTCAACTCAATCTTGAATTTGAAATGTGAATTCAAGAATTATGATTAGGATGTTTAGGACCTCTCAATAATTAATGGAGTTTAGATAGTTGATTTCAAGAAACGAGTGAAAACACGGATTTGGAGAGCATAGGCGCGATGCGGAGAAGGAATAAATATTTGGTCGTGAATTAATTTTTGAGACATAGGGCTCTGTATCCTCTCCGCAACGCAGAGAGGGAGTGCTCAACTGGGTGCGATTATTTGCCCGATCTTGTCTTCCTCTCCCAAACTCGATTCAACTAATACCACTGCAAATCTATGGTCAAATTTCACAAATTCTCGTGACATAGAACACTTTCAGCGAAACCCACACAAAGAATTATCAATTAACTCAATTCATTCACAAACTATTGCCTCAAGAACTCAAAACAACACTCCATTACCAATTAAATTCAAGAACTTCTAAAGAACTCAACAATTCAACATCAAGAATGAATTCATGGGTAAAAGATTACACGATTGGCGTGAGAGTGAAAAACCCAACACTATGGAAGCTTACATACCTGAAGGAATCGAATCCTTGACGAAAATCCTCAAATTCGAAGAACGCTTGAACTTTCTCCCTTTTTCTCCTCTTGAACTTTGCCCTAGTTTCTTGAACGCTTCAGAATGAATCCCAATCTATGTTCAACTCAAGAGGATAACAAATCCTTGAATGAAGAGAACAAATCCTTGAACAATCGTGTGTCTATCTTAGAAGATGAGATAAAAGAAATAAGGAAAATGCAAGAGTTCTTCGCTGCTCAACAATCACATGTCCCACCTACGACATCACCCGTTTCAACTGATGACCAATATTTTTCTGCTGACCAAGTAAGTAACAATATACTTGACTGTTCAATTTATTTTGTTGATTTGTATAGTCTTTTTCTACTTAAACTTTTTAGTTAAGGACAAACGAAATCTACAAGAAAGAAAGAGTATTTGAAAAGGGAACCTTTTCTTATCAGTCAATCTACGAATACACACAAAATTCATAGGACTCAATCTGCCGAAACTAATAGCCTCCAACCACAATTTTGTTAAATGAATTCAACTGATGACACATAAGGATCCCAGTTGTGTCTGTATATCAGAATGAGATGGAATATTTGACATGAAACCTGTTCTGTTTGTGTTGGAAGTAAAATTGTTACATTGTTTTGATCACGTCTTCTTATTACAAGTTCTCGACACCTTCAAAATTCTATAGTTCCTGATGTCTATAAAGTCTTCTAGATATTTTGGGGTGTAATCTATAGTTCTCATCATGTTGAACTTAAACACTAGTATTTCTATAATTTTAGATTTAACCATTGCATCCTTTAACTTGATAGTAATTAGCTGACCATCTGAAAAGAAATAGTACTTACATAAGCATTGTCAATATTGCTACAAAGCATGTATTCATTGGCAGAAAGGTCATCCATAAACTGGATTATAGATATTGGCACGTAACTCTAAGGAATAAAATGACCAACAGCTATAATCGGAGAGCAATCAAGTATTGCATTGCTCTGAGGTATGAACCTAAATGCAAGTGATTTCCTACCAGATGTAGCTTTTTGAGTCAAATGAATTTGTAAGCCCCTTAATAGCTCTACAAGCCCCTTAATATCTTTCACCATATATTGTGCCGACATAGTTATCAGTTGCACTGTTGTATACGGAGGTAGGAAGCGACTTATTCCTCATTTGTTTTTTATTTCACGCACATATTTTTTATTCTATTTTTTTTATTGCACACAACTTTTATTTTCAACATTAACCACAACGACACATGCTCCATGATAGACACTAGATAGTACACCTCAATGAGTTGCTACCTTTTATTGTGTTAATCAGTTGCTGACAGCATTGATCGATGTTGATCACTGCATTGTTGGCTAACATGAATGAGCTGAGAAAATATTGGAATGATCAGTACAACAAAGGTGAAAGTAGGAGCCTGTACCAAATCAACAGGACACATCGGAGGTCCTTAGACGTAGCCAGAGGGATAAACAACTGCCAAAGTATTTGGACCACTAGATTGTCCCAAATCCCAAAAGGCCAAGTTCAACCTTATACATAATAGCCTAAATAGGCTAAGGCATACTAAGTAGGGTGTGAATTATCTTTCTTATTTTTTGTTGCCTAAAATGTTAGATTTGGAACCTCTCTCTTTCTAGTTTTTTTTTTCTCTTTTTTTGCTCTGTTTTATTCAAAGAATTTGACGAACAGACCCTTCTTCTGGCCCAAAAGTTTTGTTTATCAATCAATCTCAGTTTTCATTGTTCCAGAGCCAGTATCCATTTGAATTTTGAGTCCAATATTAACAGACAATGAAGGTAGTAAGCCAGTCCACCATTTGGCTTGCGACTTTTGAGTCCAATATTAAATAGATGAAGCTGTGGAACGTACAAAAGTATAATTTGTTCTCATTTGTATCATTGTAAATACGTTGGCAATTAGTTCTAGAGGAGTTTATCATACATAACAAATTTGTGCCTGGTTTTGTAGACACCTAATTTTTGACCGAATTTAAGGTATTACACCATTTTTAGTACATAAATATTGCTTTTATATATAAATTAAATATTTTATTTTTCATCGTATTTTAGTAAGTTTATTTTTAAAAAGAATTGAAAAACTACAAAAATATATGTTTTCTTTTAATTTAAATTTTAATAAATAAGCTAGTATTTCTTAATTATATTTTTTAGACTAGCTATTTGACTTTTCTCATATTTTTATTAATTCAAAATAATTAATTAATATTTTTATTATTATGATTTTTATATATATTATAATAATAAAATATAAAAAAACCTAAAACTAACCCATTTTCTCCCACTCAACCCCACCTGCATACCCCCCACTATCCTAAACACACCCACAAACCCCACTTCCCCCACTTCCAACATTACATTATACACACTACACCATACAATACACACAGAAGACGACACAATAACAATACACATACATACAGAAAAAAGGAAAAAAAAGAAGAAGAGATTACACGAGAAAAAAAAGAAGAAGAAAAACATTTCCATTTTAGTTGTTTATCCTTTTAAAAATTCACCAACACATTCACATCTTTTCTTCCTTACCCATTCTTTTCCTATCAACACAAACACATATACCATCACAAACAACCTACAAAAGTTGTGGGTGTTCTAATCGAGCTTCGGTTAAGATTTTGCGGTATTCAACTTTACTTTATCTTCTTATTTAATTTATTCATGGAATTTGATGTAATTTTATGACAAGTTCTTTTTATATTTTGTTTCATTCATGAATTTGATTGGGATGATTAATTTGTTAGTTGTTATATCTCTATTTCATGAATGAAAGTAGCTTTAATTGATGATTTTGTTTTTTATTTATTTATTTTTATTTATTAGTTGTGATCTCTTAAAAATGAACAGGTCGTAACATTGTTCTTGTCTTGATTTAGATAATAATGATAAAGTAGGTATAGTTAGGCTAAAAAATAAATAAATAAATTATTGTTG
>NW_006238951.1:703137-749509 GCF_000226075.1 Solanum tuberosum | reverse complement strand
GTGATGCAAAGAAGACAGTTATGTCTCTAAAATGTCAAGATCGAGAATGCAATTATGCATCCGGTTTAAGACTAATAAAAATTCAACAATTAAAAAATAAGCAAATTTTGGCATATAAACACAAATTATCCAAAAAATAATCATAATTTAAGTATAAGTCAATAAAAGCGACCGTGCTAGAACCACGGGACTCGAGGGATGCCTAATACCTTCCCCTCGGTCAACAGAATTCCTTACTCGAATTTCTAGTTCGCAAACCATACTAAAGAGTCATTTCCTTTTGATTAGGGATTAAACAAAAAGGTGACTTGGAACACCATAACTCAATTTCAAGTGGCGACTCTGAAACAAATAATAAAATAATCCCTAAATCAATACCGTCACTTAAATTGGAAAAACCATTTCGCCGCTATGCGCGAAAAGGGGTGTGACAGTTTTTGTTCATTCAATTTGTTTCTGCCCAATCTCTAAAGTTGATCCGTTCATTAGTTTCTATTATCTGCCAAATGCCAGTTAGTTGTAGTTCTTCAAATGATATTGTGGATCTTGGTTAATGCATCTCAAGTTTTCCTAATTGTTTTTTCTTATTTTCTTGCAGCTCTTGTTGATGTTTCTGGACAACACTCCATTAATTGAAGATTGAAACTTTAATTTTTTGCCCAGCTTTTATTGGATTCGGTTCCTGTCCAGTGCCTTTACCATTCAGTTGGTCCAGTCCCCCTTTAATCTGCTGCCATTTGTCACATAATGATCTAAAGGTCAATAATTATTTAACCAAAACAACTTCTTAAACTATGGTTAAGTTACAACATTTTTTATTAATTTCTTTTTGTTCCATATTAACGACATGTATATAGGAGGATCTTTTTGATCAATCACTGCTCTGTTTTCTTTTTTTCAACTTTTTTTTTCACGTTCTTTCCAAAAATCAATTAAGGATCTTAAGAATATTAAATACTCACATTTTCGTAATTTCATTTTTACATAATATACACATAAGATTTAACTGAGACATTTTATCGAACACATTGCATACACTTTTTCACACTGAAAGTTGCAACTACAAGAAGAGCGTAAGAACAACGAATAACAAACCTGCTTTTGTGTTGTCTCTTCTTATCGAGAAAAAAATATGTTCACCAACTGATTTTTCTTGATCTTTTTGATCTTTTGTTGTTGTCACTAGTAAATGATTTAATCTTCTATGTTTGTTGAGTCTTGTATCTTTCTCTCTTGAACATATATTGTCCATGGTAAGCAAATATTTTTTCCAGCAAAAGATAATTGCCTCAACAAATTTTTTGGTTAAATAATTATTGAACCTTAGATCATTATGTGACAAATGGCAGCAGATTAAAGGGGGACTGGACCAGCAGATTTGGAAAGAGCTAATTTGAGATTTTTTCAAGTTAAGCTTAAGTTGTGAGTTTTGGGTCAACTTCAAATGACCATAACTTTTAGTACAGGATGATTTAGGTGGCTCATAAGATATAAAATGAAAGGCCTTTGAATCTTCATTCCAACGCCAATGAGCTGGCTAAATTTTGAGTTCGGATGAGGAAGATATATATGCTCGTTTGAAGTCAGCCTGTCCAATTAAGGAAATTTACCCGAATTAATGAGGGGTATTTTGGTATTTTCCTTACCCTATATGCTTTAAACGTTTTTAGTAATATTGTAGGGGTCTAAACTGATTTAGGTCAGTTTTTACAATCCTAAATATGCTTAGGATTTTAGAAAGGAGTTCAAGAGAAGAGAAAGAAAGGAAAAGATTCAAGCGCTCAAGGATTTCTTGCAATTTTTGAGGGGTTTTCTCCAAGGATTTGATCCTAACGAGATATGCAAGCTTTCATAGTGATGGGTTCGTTCAACCTCACGCCAATCATGAGCTTCTTGAGTTAATTTCATCCATGACAATTCATGTATTGAAGTTCTTGCTGAGTTTCTTGAAGTTTCGTTCTTAAATCTTTAATCATGGGTTTCGATGAGTTCTTGAGATGAATGTTATGAGTTTGATGGTTGATTTTGAGTAGATTTTTGTGTACTCGTGTTAGGTATTCGAATCTATGAGAGTTTGGAAGTAGGTGAATTAGGGCCAAAAATCAAAGAGGAAAATTCATCGGGTTTTTTGGGTGGTGCCTGGGGTGACGTACCACCGATGCGCCAGGGGGGCTGTCACGCCGCGCCAACTGTGCACCAGAAATCGTGCTCTGTATTTAGAGGTTGGCGTCCCGCGCCACTTAATGCACCAAGGTCGCCTGCCCCCCGTCTTTTTCTATAGTTGAGTTCTTTTAAAAAGTATCTTCACTCTCTTCCTGATTATAACTATTCTAAACTACATCTAATCATCAAGAAATTGTATCTATCATGAATTAGAACTCTTGAATTCACATTTCAAATTCAAGAAAAAATTAAGAGTCATGTTTAAGAGAGCCTTCCGAGTCTTTCTTAGAAGTCTTTTACAAAATTTTAAAACTTGTTTTAAGACTTGAGTACTTGAGGATGAGGAGAGTTGAGTTTCATTTTTCAAAATGAATCTGTGGGAACTAAGTAACCCCAAGATTAAATATTTTTACATTTAAAATGAGAGGAAACTTTGATTTCCAAATGAGTTCATGAGAAGTTTTGAGCACAATCTCTTTTAAGAGAACCTTTTGAGTAATAATCTCAAAGTTTGAGGATGAGGAAATACTTTTAAACATATGAGCTAATTTATATTATTGGGAGTAGTATTGAGCACCGATATGGGGACGAGTTCAAATAACTCAAAGTCCTCATAAACCATGTAGCCAACGTGGGTAGAAAGAGTCATACTTTTTAGACAATTCCTTATTGTTTTTTAAGCATAGCTTAGTGGATCCACTTAGTTGAGGATGTATTATACTCCGGCAAGGTATAGGACAGTGCTAGCAGCATGGGCGAGATATTGTATCATCACATAGCTCATAGTGATGATTGTCGGTTACAGAACCTCCCAAATAAGAGCTATTATTGATTTTTTTTAAATACATTGAGTTGTTATCTACTAGTTTAAATGCTTTATATAAACTGCATCGTTATTGTTATTTTTATACTGTATTGAGTTGAGTATCCATGAGTTGAGGTTAAGTTGAGCAGAGTTGAGGTGAGTATGTTTCCTTCTTTCCATGTTCAAGCTTTTATGTTATATCAGTGTTCCCCTTACATGCTCGTACATTCAATGTACTAATGCAGATACATGAGATCAGGGTCATCAAAAGGCATTTTGTTGATACAACTTGTAGTCCTAGAGTTGTTTGGTGAGCCTCTTTGCTTCTAAAGGATCCCTTATTTATTTCAATTATTTCAGTTTTGTTAGGATGATAAGGGGTCTTGTCTCGACATCCCTCATAGTATTAGAGGCTTCATAGATAGACAGTAGTAGTTCATGAGTCTTTTAAATTTCCATTGTTAATGTTTGAGACTCGGGTTGCCTTCTTTTGACTAGTTGAATGTTCTTATACATTTTTGAGTTTATTACTTTGAGACATTTGAGTTAAAGTTTTTCTTTTGAGTTCACCTAATGTTGAGTAAGTCTTCCACTGTGAGTTGAGCCAGGCCAAGGGTTCACTTGGGGCCAGCTATGGTTTTCGAGTGCCGTCCACGTCTAGGGGGTAGGCTCGGGGAGTAACAATATCTTAATAGTATAGGTTGAATAGAGTGATAAATATGGAAGTCTCTTTTTTATTGTATGTGTGTGTTTATCTAGATTTTTCAAAGATATAACTAATAAATCAACAACTAAGAGAGTGTTTGGATTCACTTAAAAGTTGGTCAAACCTACTTTTAAGTAAGTTTTTGACTTCTGGAAGTGTTTGATAAATATACAAATAACTTAAAATAAGTCAAAAATGACTTAAAATAAGCATACCCAGTATACCAACACATGCGATGCAACTCTTCAAATTGCCTAGCTCTACTTCTAAGAAAACAGACCAAATATAAAAAAAAAATCATTTGAGGCACAACTGAAATTAAAAATAAACTCCACCTAGTGTGCTAGGACGTAATAACGAAGGACAAGGAAAAGGGAGGGTTGGGGGTTCAAAAAGTGTAGTAGGAAGAATCTAGCCCTGTTAGCTAAGCTAGCTTGGAGACTACTTAGGAATTCATCTACTTTGTGGGGTAGGACCCTCCTTGCAAGATAAGCAGGGCAAGAAGGGCTCACAGGCTATGAAAACCAATAACAACTGAGCAGTACAATTTGGCATAGAATTAAGACGGGTTGTGAATTATGTAAGAAATACCTCCAATGGGCTATAGGGAATGGGGATTAAGTAAAACTTTGGACTGGATACCAAACACCACCCCTCCACTGAGGTCTTATATAGATGGTCCTATGCCCCGGAATGATCAATAGACAACGGTAAATCTTCCCCACTAAAGTAATTTAGGCTTGCTTTTATAATATTCTATTGCACATTTAATGTCCTCCACTAAGGTGATCGAGTGTTTTGAAAATTTTGTACACACCCATAGTTTTAGTTTTTCTTTTATCCTATATTATTAGTAATAAATTGATTTTACTTTTGATCCTTCCTTATGATATCTGATTAAATACATTTAATCTTTAATTAGTTATTACATTATTTTATTATGAATATATATGTTGAGTTTGTATTGTTAATTCATATTTGACAATAATACAATTCTAACAATAATACAATTCTAAAAATAATTCAAATGTATCATACTTCAACACCCTTAAATTAATTGAAGATTATATATTTCTCAATCTAATATCATTAAGATCAAAAGAACATGAGACCAAAAAAATACTATTAGCGACCCTTTTTTATTTTGGAAACTCTTTTTGGTATTAATCAATCAAGTTCTATCAATTCAAGAAAATATTCTACTCTTCAACACATCCAAAATCAAAGGTTCATTACTGCAAAAAGAAAATGAAGTAATATTTCATGCATAAATATGTCTTAATTTCCATTTGTGGGTCCTTGAATAGCCATAAGCCTCTTCAGAAAAATGTTGAAGTCTTCATCTCTACTCATCATACTTATCCTAACATTTCTTGAATCACTTCCAATCTACTTCCACTCCTTGTATGAATCTTATGTTCTTTAAGAAGCTTTTCACAGTCCTCCTCTTCACCTCCTTTGCAAATTAGCCATGCCAATGTTGTTTCAAAAAACAATATGAATTTCAAATTCAAAAGAAGTAATGTTATTTTTTAGATACACTAAAAAGAAAATGTTACATTGTAATAATTACCAGGGTGTGATTCATAAAAGTCTTTTGTAAAAAGGCAATATTGAAGAGGGTATTTCTGGAGAACAAAAAGGTCATTGGCCATAACAACTTGTCTTAACCTCTTCCACCTGTCAGTCATAAGAGACTGACTATATTCAAAGAAATTTTCCATTTTGGGATCCAATCAGCTATCAGAGATCACTTCAAGAATTTTAGCAGCTCTGACTTGAGCTTCTTTTGATACACCAATTGTACTAATCTCCATGAACTTTGTCATGTTCCTTTCCACCTCTTTGTCCTTAACAAGTGCCTAACTACATGCAAATTAAATTATAATTAGTGAGAAATTAAAATTTGTAGAATTCTAAAAGTTCATATCGAAAGGGGAGCGTAGGAACAATGATAATATTGTCTCTAGGAAATCTATATGTTTGAGTTGTAGAATTAGCCACTCATACTTTGAAGCTAAAAATAGTTGTTGATGTGCTTGATTTTGTGATTGTGACCTCACTTGTAATTAATGTTTGAAAAACTTACCCAATTTTGGAACCAGCATGGCCAGTACATTTGGAAATAGTGAATAGCATAACATCATGGTTGGTAGGTGAGGTAATAGCAGTGTACTGTGGCCAATAATAAGCTAAATCATAGATTAATTTTTCTTGATCTCCATTAACTACATGCTCTTTAATAACCCCATCAATATTATTTGGAGATGTAATGAACTGAATATAAGGTCCATTTTTCTTAAATTTTCTTGCATCTCCTGCCCATTTGTGTAGTCCTGACCTCACAAAATCAGTCACTTCTGGATATGCCTGCAAAAAGACAAAAAATCCTAATAATTAATCAAAAAATCCCACTTTTAAATTTGATTAATTAGGTCACATGATGTGTTCCAAGAATTATAATTCATGTTATACTTAAAAGTGTGACCTAGTGATCACTGAGGTTGATTAAGAAAAAAGAATGTTATATTTAATGGATCTAACATATACCAAGAACCATGTAACTAATTAATAACGAACAAGCACTATACTGCAAATCTTTGCATGAACCATGTTCCTATATATATGTTTCTTTAGGATACAACCAACATTGTCTCAGCGAGAAACATGGTATGTTAACATAAGTGAAACATTATTAAACACCTTGTTTCGTTGACTTTTAATAGGTTAATTAGAGATTGATTAACACTAGATATGTTAAAATAATATCTAAAGTAAAAAGGAATCATTAGCCTTATTGAGTCTTAAACCCTTAATATATAGCGCCTTCTTATAGCTTACCACTAATTTTTATCAAAACATAGGCTAAGACATCCATCTCAATTAAAATAAAAAATATATTGTATAAACACGTACCGAATTAAAAGGTGTAGCTGAAACTATACTGATTGGCTCAAGTTGATCAGTAGGAGAAAGAGCATAAAGTGCAGCCTGCATAAGCTGATTCAGTGCCAACAACAATATAATGATCATCCACAATTGCATTTCCAACCACATTGTGTAGCCTCTTATTTTGTTCTTCTAGTTTTGACTCCAAGAACCAACAGAAGCTCTTACCATTAGCAAAATAACTCAATGAATTATCATCATTGAATGTTATGTCACACTTGTTCCCCATTTTACTCCAATATGACTCATACATTCTTGGATCACCACTATACATACACAACAAAAATCAAATACCAAATTAGTAATCCAACAAAGAATTGAGCAATTTGTAACAGTTATACAAAATTTTGAAAATGGGCATAATCTCTACAAACATAATAAAGCACTCAACATTGAATAAATCGAAATTAGCAATTTCATATATAAAAATTTAATCAAGAGGATTGACCACGACAACAAACGTATAACTTATATGAAATATTCTAACGAAAAATGAATTAGAATTGTAAAAGAATGTTCACTGATCTAGATTAATGATGGTGAAAGTGTCCTTAGTGTCATTTTCAGGAGTTGCACAAGTGACTGAAGAACCCTTGCTAAGACAAATAAATTTATGGGAGAAGAAGATAGATTTGAGATCTATATATATAGGGAAGGAGACAAGTCTAATTGCCACACAAATCATTTTTTTAATTAATACACGGAATTTTAAATGGATTGTCTTATTAATTGCACTTGATGTAATAAGGAAAATAAATCTTGAAGTGTCTATTTGGAAAGCTGCCACATGTTAAGTGAAATTAATACAATTATTAATGCAGTAATAATTACATAGCTTAGTAATTATTACATATGTTTTGTTTGTCTATATGCTTGGTTGCGTAAAAATAATTACACAGTTAATTTAATTTTAAAAAAAAGTTATTTATCAAAAAAATAAAAATTAATATTTGATAAGTACATGACTTAATAAATGATATTAAATTAAATATTTAAGACACGTATTAATATTTGAAAATAAATTAAAATAATAATCAAATATCTGTAACTAATTTTGTGTAAAAAATAAATGATATATTTTTTCAAATAAATAATATTTTCAATTCAATTAATTGTAAAAATTAAAAGAACACATTTGTAAGAACATCATGGACTAAATATTTGATAAAATATTAATATTTATAAATATAATTTCATAATACTATTCATTTATCTTTTTTAAATAAAAGATAATCTATCAATTATACATGAAAAATGTAAAAAGGTATGTAAAATAACAAGTCAATAATACTAAAAGAAAATAAATTGAAATAAAAACTATAACCTAATTAATTCAAAATTCCAAAAAGAAGAAGAAGCTTAATATGGTATTTTTAACCTATATATATAAATATATATAAAATTCAAAAGAAAGAGAAAACATAAGTCCATACCATTATTAAATAATAAAATTCTACTTTATCATGGCATAACATCAAATTTAGTACAAGTATTTAATCACGTGAAAAATACATTTACGAATCTCATGATCAATCTTAAATATTTTAAAACTATCCAATCTAGACCGGATTAAACTACTAAAACCCCAAATTTTCTCTTATAACACAATTAAAACAATTTTAACATTTATATATTTTTTGGATCACAAAATATGCATTCATTTATTTCACTTTAAAGTTTTTGAAAGTATTAAATGTAGACGAAACCAATTTCTACGAGTTACAATAATGAAACACACCTAAGTAACCATGTGATCAAATTACCATTTGGATCATATATTTATGCTAAATGTTTCCAAACCCATCCGAACTATCTAGGAATTTAACAAAAGTCTGTAGACAAATTTTAGATAACTATCTCGAGCTACTAGAAGTTTACGAACATGACTCGGACTTATAAAATTAAAAATAGTTGTGTCATTGTAATTCTGAAAAGTCTTTCTTCTATCACTAAATTTTGTGTTAGTCAAAATTATCACATAAATTAAAATGGAGGGAGTAGCAGAAGTAAGTTGCACATGGAGGGAGTAGTCAAAATTATCCAATATTTCAAAACTTGCAAACTTCTCTCAAAGCACATCCGACGACCTTTTAAGTCATAAATAGATATAACCATAACCAATAACCAATACTATGAAAAGTGTCAAATAGGAAGGAAAAAAAGGTGAAAAATATATAAAGATCTTGATGATTATTACACTTATAGACTAAACTTGTTATGAAGTATGCATAAATGTTCATTTTGAACCTCCATACCCTAACATAATGAAACTTGACTGACTTCTCTAGAAGGCACAAAATATAATAGAGTGTTAAGCGTTAAGTACATCGAAATTGGTGATTTCATATATAAAAAAATTGGATCATGAGGATTGGTTAAGACCATAAGCATATATCTTATATGACCCATTTTAAGAAGAATGAATTACAATTTTAAAAGAATACTCACTGATCTAGAACAATAGTAGTGGAAGTGTCCGTAGTGTCATTTTGGAGTTGCACGAGGGGCTGAAGAACACTTGACAAGGATTTGAAGACTTTGGGGTGGATCAATATAAACATAGCTCAAATATGAGCTCTAAGCTAAACTTAAAATAAAAACAATAAAAACAGGCTTTAGTTGGATTCAAACCCTGGTCTCAAGGGTGGTATCTCTAGCTTCTACCAATAGCACAAGGACACTTCTATGCTTTTTATGGGTGCACTGTTAATTATATCCTAATTTTTACTAGTTTTTCAAAATAGATATACATATATACATATGATTTTTTTGGAAGTTAGCGGGTGCACGTGCACCCCCTCCATATAGTGTGGGTCCGCCTCTGAAGGCAACCATCTATTCCACTCATCTTTTTCTCTTTTTTTCTACATTCTAATCTAATTCTATTTCTAAAATCTTAAATTATTCACAAATAAACTTATGGGAGAAGAAGACAACTTTGGGGTTTATAATAGGGAAGGAGACAAGTCTAATCTTTTCGAATATAGAAAGGAAACTATATTTGTGACCGTTGGATTTTAAAAGTATGAATGAAAAATGAAGAGTTGTCATGAATTTTATGATGAGTTATTACTTTTATGAAGAGCTGTGACTTTTCTGAAGAGTTATTCTTTTATGAAAAGTTGTGACTATTCCGTAAGATTGTGACTTTTATGAAGGGTTATGACTTTTGACTTTTTCAAAAGGGTTGTGACCTTTTCGATAAGGCACAATAAACACTTGTTCACACTACTCTTTGTTGTTTATAAAAAGAGGTGTTTCCTCTTAATTTTCAACAACGAATTTTTGGACTTCTTCTTCTACTACTAAATTTAGTAGTCTAATTAAGTGTACTTTATTGTTGTTGAGTGGTTCGTGATTTTAGGTAACGATATTCCGGTGAGAACTCGGGTACTTGAGGGAAATAATTTCCTTAAGGACACACTATGCATTCAGTGGACTTAATTTTCTTCTTTAAGAAAAATATTTTTTATACTATTTTTAATATGTTTCAGGTTCTATTTTCTTTACTGGTATTAACTTTCTAGTTTTGAAAATACTCTTTAAATTTTATTGTTTCTTACCAAATTCTTCAAAGTTATTTTTTCAAGTATCTTAGAAATATAGGTGGAACAAACAATTTTAAGAAAATTATTATACTGTTGGATTTTTTGTTCTTTTGATTGAGGGAAATAGATCATGAAAGTAGCAATCTTTGTTCGTCTTATAATTTATTTTGGACAGATTTTTGGATTGGCACGACATATTGTAAAAGTCATTGTCATGGTATTTATATGATTCTGATATGTTCAAGTATCATAAACGAATCTTAGAGTTGATGCAAGTTAAATAATATATGTTATTGGCATATTGGCTACACAATTCATTGTGTGTTGTGGTAAAATTGGATCGAGAAATTCTTTTGTGTGTTACATTCAATATTATAGGCATCTTTCAATGATCTTCCTTCAAAGAAATCGACCATGGATAAAAATTCAACTGACATTTGACAACAAGAAAAGTGGCTTGCATAGCATGATTGCTGTCAAATAGATATGAATCAATGAGATAAAAATGGGATTCTATTTTTATTTTCCTTTCGACATGATACTACTCTAACCAAATAGAGAAATTAATTGTAAGCAAACTAAACCGTTAATGAGTAATAATATAACTAGCTAAAGAGAAATATTTACTTATAATATTTGTATATGATGGTTTAAGTAAATTTTATGTTTGGATTCCTTTCAATGTGATTTGGATAAATATTCATTAGACCGACTATCTATGACATTATTTTCTATTTTACTATAAGGAAATAATATAATTAAGTATGATATTTCCCAATCTTGTATATGGAGGTAAGGCAACAAGTCTCCCTCTTTTTTGGTTATCTATACATTTCACTCAACAAATGTTGGGTGAGATTAATATATATAAAAAAAATAAAGCATAAATTAACTCATGATTAAGTATATTTTTCAAGTCTTTCTTTACTCCACAATTCAAAGAAGATATTATAACTATTTGATTTTTTTGGTTATCCTATAAATTATAGCGTGTGCTGGAATCACTAAATGCAAACGTTTACTTTGGAGGTGTTATAGATCTCTTATTGCCTAGCAATTATGTTAAGTAATCTGATTACGTAAATATTTTTTTAAAACACTCCACCTTACCCTATATATATATATGTAACATCCCTCCTTAGAAAGAGCTAAATTTAGAAAGAACTAATTTGGGAAGAGCTAATTTGAAATTTGTTCGAGTTAAGCTTAAGTTGTGAGGTTTAGGTCAACTTCAAACAACCATAACTTTCAATCATAAGCTATCAAATGAAAGGTCTTTGAATCCTCTTTCCAACGCCACCAAGTTTGATAAATTTCGAGTTCTGATGAGGGAGATATGCCAATTCGAAGTCAGCCTGTCAAGTTATGTAAAGTTACCTGGATTAATGAGGGGTATTTTTGTCTTTTCCTTAACCCATCAGCTTAAAACGTTTTTAGTAATATTTTTGGGGTAAAATCTTATTTGGGTCATTTTTCACAATACCAAATATGCTTGGGGTTTTGAGAAGAGTTCAAGAGGAGAAAAGAGGAAAGGTTCAAAGTGTTCGTCATGGTTCTTGAGATTTGTTGAGGAATTTTACCAAGGTTGATCCCTAAGAGGTATGTAAGCTCTCATAATGTTGGTTTCGTTCACCCACACGCCAATCATGTGCTTTTAAATCTGTAACTTCGTTCTTGAGGTTGAAATGATTTGAGTTCTTGATGAGTTTCTTGAAGTTTCGTTCTTAAATTGTTAATCATGAGTTTGATGAGTTCTTGAGATGAATCTTAGGAGCTTGAGGGTTATTTTTGAGTAAATTTTTGTGTACTTATGTTGGGTATTTGAATTTAAGTGTGTTGGGAAGAAACCATTCGATTCTAGGCGAATTAGGGCCAAAAATTGAAGAAGAAAATTCGTCAGGAAGTTCTGGGGAGAGGCTAGGGCGACGCGCCCTAGATGCGCAAGAATGTCTGGGGAGGTGCGCCAGAATGAGGCCTCTAAAATTCAGGGGTTGGCGCGCCGCTTCAGCAGTGCGCCAAGGTCGCCTCCCCCACCCTTATTCCGTTGTTTGCTCCGTCTAAGTTCTTTTATAGTGTACCTATCCTTCCTTCTGATTCTAACTACTCTAAATTACATCTTAACATCTATAGATCCCTCATAACATGAATCATAACCTTTGAATTCATAATTCAGATTCAAGGTACAATTAAGAGTAAAGTCTTGAAAGTTCTTTTGAGTAATGTTGAGAAGTCTTTTACAGTCTTTTAGAACTTGGTATCAGAGCACAGAGTTCAAGAGTCCTAGGGTGTCTATGAAGTCGTGTCTGTAGAGACCTAGTTATTAGTGTGAAGCGCGCCACATCTATAATTAGGAGGCTGCGACATTTAAGAACTGTCTCACTTCTTTCTTACTCATTTCGTGCGATAGAGTTCAACTCTATAAAGTTTCTTTCTAATTCGTTCTTGCGCGTATCTTTCGGATCATGCCTCCACGAAGAGTTGTTCGAGGTCATCCTGCTAGGAGGAATGTTGATCCCCAGGATCAAGGGGTTCCCAATGCACCAGAAGTGCAACCCCAAGGAAAGGTCACTAATGATGAGTTTCGGGATGTTATTCGAATGTTTAGTCAAGTTGTGACCAACCAAGATGGACAACAAAGATGGGTTCGACAATATGTGCCTTATACATCCAGGATCCGTCAGTTCTTAAGGATGAATCCGCCTGACTTCACCAGTTCAAGTGTCATTGAGGATCCAAAAAACTTTGTGGAAGAGTTGCAGAAAGTGTTTGAGATGATTCATATTGCAGATGATGAACGTGCAGAACTAGTTGCATACCAATTGAAGGGTGTTGCTAGAGTCTGGTATGACCAATGGAAGAACGGTAGAGCTGAGGGTGCACCAATTCTGAGTTAGGTTGTGTTCGAGGAGGCCTTCATTGGGCGTTCCTTTCCTCGTGAACTGAGAGACGTAAAGGTAAGAGAATTCCTCACTCTTAAGCAGGAATCCAGGAGTGTGCATGAGTACAACCTCAAGTTCACTCAACTTTCCTGTTATGCTCTGGAGATGGATGCTGATATGACGAGCAGGATGGGCTTGTTTGTGTCTGGATTGTCTCATCTGCCAAGCAAAGATGGTAAGGCTGTGATGTTGATAGAGGACATGGACATAGCAAGGCTTATGATCCATGTGCAACAGGTTGAGGAAGATAAGCTGAGGGATAGAGAAGAGTTCCGAAACAAGAAGGCTAAGACAACCAGAAATGAGTCCAGGTAGTAGAAGAGTAATGCAAACCGGTCATCCTTTCAACAAAAGCCAAATGGACCTGATCTATCATCTGCTAGTGCACCTGCACCAAAGAATAGAGGTGAGTTTAAGAATTAGAATTCTCAGAACTTTAGAGCTAGACCTGTACAATCTCAAGGTAGTGTGGCACAAGGAGCTAGATTTGCACAATCTCAAGTAAGTTCAGACAAGTCACTTCATGAGAGAGTGCCCTATGAATTGGCATGGTAATGGTAATGGGGGTAATAGAGCCCAATCTTCTTCAGCGGCTCCGCCAGACAGAGCTTCACCTAGAGGAGCTACTTTAGGGACAGGCAGAGTAGCAAACTATCTGTATGCTATCACATGTCGCCAAGAGCAAGAGAAGTCATTTGTATATGCATTGCTAAATCCAGGTATTATCAAAGTCTTTACTTTTGATATATATGCATTACTAGATCCAGGTGTGAGTCTGTCATTCGTGACTCCATATATTGCTATGAGATTTAATACCCTTCCTCAGTGACTTCTTGATCCCATCAGTGTTTCCACACCTACCGGTGAGTCTATTCTAGCTGAGAGAGTTTATCGTGATTGTACTATTTTTATCAATCACAAGGACACCATGGCTGACTTAGTTGAGTTAGATATGGTAGACTTTGATGTTATTCTAGGTATGGACTAGCTTCATGGTTGTTATGCCTCAGTCGATTGTAGAATTTGAGTAGTTCAGTTCCAGTTTTCTAATGAACCAGTTATTGAGTGGAGGAGTAGTTCAGCGGTTCCTAAGGGTCATTTTATTTCGTACTTAAAGGCGAGGAAGTTAGTTTCCAAGGGGTGCATCTATCACTTAGTCTAAGTTAATGACTTTAGTGTTGAGACACCACTTATTAAGTCAGTTCTAGTTGTGAGTGAGTCTCCAGAGACCTTTCCAGATGATCTTACCAGAGTTCCTCCTAAGATAGAAATAGACTTCGGTATAGATATTCTTCCTGATACTCGTCCTATCTCTATTCTGCCATATAGAATAGCTCCAGCTGAGTTGAAAGAGTTAAAAGAGAAGTTGAAAGACCTTCTTGAGAAAGGTTTCATTCGACCAAGTGTCTAACCTTGGGGCGCTACAGTCTTATTTGTGAGGAAGAATTATGGTTCTCTTAGAATGTGTATAGATTATTGTCGGTTGAACAAGGTTACTATTAGTATTAAGTATCTTTTTCTAAGAATTGATAATTTTTTCGATCAACTTCAGGGTACCACATGTTTTTCTAAGATAGACCTCAGATTGGGCTATCATCAGTTGAGAGTAAGAGAGAATGATATTCAAAAGACAGCTTTCAGGACCCGCTATGGTTATTATGAGTTTCTACTCATGTCTTTTGGTTTGATTAATGCTCCTGTAGCGTTCATGGACCTTATGAATAGAGTGTTTAAGACATATCTTAACATGTTTGTTATCGTTTTCATTGATGACATTCTGATTTATTCAAGGAATGAGGAGGATCGTGCTAGTCATCTCAGAGTAGTTCTCCAAAATCTCAGAGATAGAGAGTTGTATGCCAAATTTTCTAAATGTGAGTTTTGGCTTGAGTCAGTGGTGTTCTTCGGCAACATTGTTTCTGGTGATGGGATTCTAGTTGACACTCAAAAGATTGAGGCAGTGCAAAACTGGCCTAGACTCACATCTCCAACGGATATTAGGAGTTTCCTGGGATTGTCTTGTTATTATAGAAGGTTTTTCGAGGGGTTCTAATCTATTTCATCCCCGTTGACAAATTTGACTCAGAAGACAAAAAGTTTCAATGGTCTGAAGTTTGTGAGAAAAGCTTTCAGGAAATTAAAAGTAGGTTTACTATTGCCCAGTGTTGACCTTACTTGAAGGTACACAAGGTTTTGTTGTGTATTCTGATGCGTCCGGAGTTGGACTGGGTTATGTATTGATGCAGAATGTCAAAGTCATAGCTTATGCTTTCAAACAACTTAAGATTCACGAGAGGAATTATCCAACCCATGATCTAGAGTTGGCTGCTCCAGTGTTCGCTTTTAAAATATGGTGTCACTATCTCTATGGTGTTCATGTTGATGTATTCACCGATCACAAGAGTCTCCAGTATGTGTTCAGTTAGAAAGAGCTTAATCTCAGACATATGAGGTGGTTGGAGTTACTCAAGGATTATGACATAAGTATTCTCTATCACCGAGGTAAGGCTAATGTTCTTAGAAAGATGTGCACAGACTTGCACGATTGGGGGTCCGATTAATGGATTCCAATGAAGGAGGAGTAGTAGTGATGAATGTGGATGAATCATCACTAGTGTTTGAAGTGAAAGAGAAACAAGACCAAGACCCTGTTTTTCTTGAATTGAAGGCAAATGTTCATAAGAAAAAAATGATGAATTTTGAACAAGAGGGAGATGGTGTATTGAGGTATCAATGTAGATTGTGTGTGCCAAGGGTGGATGAACTCCAAGGGAGGATCATGGAGGAAGCTCATAGCTCTAGATACTCTATCCATCCGGGTTCCACAAAGATGTATCGTAACTTAAGAGAAGTCTATTGGAGGAGTAGTATGAAGATGCGTATTGCAGAGTTCGTTGCTAAGTGTCTGAATTGCCAACTAGTCAAGGTAGAGCACTAGAGGCCCGGTGGTATGGCTCAAAACATAGATCTTCCAGAATGGAAGTGGGAGAAGATCATTATGGATTTTATTACTGGTTTACCATGGTCTCGTAGGCAGCATGATTCGATTTGGGTGATCATAGATCGAATGCACAAATCAGCCCATGTCTTATCGGTAAATACTACCTTTTCAGTAGAAGATTATGCCAAAGTTATATATTTAAGAGGTAGTCAGACTTCATGAAGTTCTGGTGTCCACCATTTCAGATAGAGGTGCGCATTTCATTGCACAATTCTGGAAGTCTTTCCAAAAAGGTTTGGGTTCGAAGGTAAATTTTAGTACTGCTTTCATCCTCAGACTGATGGTCAAGCAGAGCACACAATTCAAACTTTAGAGGATATGTTGAGGGCGTGTGTGATCGATTTCAAGGGAAATTGGGATGATTACTTACCTCTCATTGAGTTTGCTTACAACAACAATTATCACTCTAGCATTCAGATGGCTCTTTATGAGGCTCTTTATGGGAGTAGATGTAGATCTCCTATAAGATAGTTTGAGGTTGGTGAAGCTGGGTCGATAGGACCAGATTTGGTTCATCAAGATATGGAGAAAGTGAAAATTATTCAAGAGAGGTTTAAGATAGTGCAGAGTCGTAAGAAATCCTATAATGATGTTAGGAGAAGAGACTTGGAGTTTGAGGTAGATGATTGGATGTATTTAAAGGTTTCACCCATGAAGGGTGTTATGAGATTTGGCAAGAAGGGGAAGCTTAGTCCACAGTATATTGGTCCTTACATGATATCCAAGAGGATTTCCAATGTAGCTTATGAGTTGGAGCTACCATCAGAGTTAGCAGCAGCCCATCCGGTTTTTCACATTTCAATGTTGAAGAAGTGTATGGGCGATCCTTCACTTATTATACCAACTGAAAATATTGGTATTAAGGACAACCTATCTTATGAGGAGATTCATGTTCAAATTCTTGATCGTTAGGTTGGTAAGTTGAGAACTAAATAGATAGAATCAGTCAAGGTCTTATGGAGGAATCAATTTGTTGAGGAAGTTACTTGGGAGGCTGAGGAGGACATGAAGAAGAGATACCCACATCTCTTTGAGTCCGGAGAAATTCCAAATCAAGGTACTAATTCTTTTCTTGGTACTCTTTAAGTTGAAATATTGTGTTAAATTGCATATTGGGTGTTTGAGCTACATGTTAGATGTTACCACCCTTAGTCTACTTAGAGTAATCTCATTCGAGGACGAATGTTCCCAAGGGAGATATATGGTAACATCCCACCTTAGAAAGAGCTAAATTTAGAAATAACTAATTTAGAAAGAGTTAATTTGAGAGTTGTTCAAGTTAACCTTAAGTTATGAGTTTTGGGTCAAATTCGAACGACCATAACTTTTAGAACAAGATGAGTTAGGTGGCCCATACGACATCAAAGGAAAGGTCTTTGAATTCTCTTTCCAAAGCCATTGAGTTTGCTAAGTTTTGAGTTTGGATGAGGGAGATATGCCCGTTTAAAGTTAGCTTGTTCAATTAAGGAAATTTACCCGAATTAATGAGGGGTATTTTGATATTTTCCTTACCCCATCAACTTTAAACATTTCTATTAATATTTTAGGGGTCTAAAATTATTTGGGTCAATTTTCACAATCCAAAATACACTTAGGGTTTTGAAAAGAGTTCAAGAGGAGAAAAGAGAAAAGACTTAAGGTGTTCGTCAATGTTCTTGAGATTTGTCGGGGAATTTCGTCAAGGGTTGATCCTTAAAAAGTATGTAAGCTTGCATAGTGATGGATTTGTTCAACCACATGCTAATCATGATTTACATATTTGAATTCATCCATAAATATTGAGAAATTTAAGTTTTTGACGAGTGTTCTTGAAGTATTGTTCTTTCTTCTTAAATTTTGATGTTTGGTTGAGACCTTGAGGCAAGGATCTTATTAACGAGTACTTTTCTTGAGGGTTTTCGAGTAGATTCTCATGTAAATAAGTTGGGTAAACTAATCTAAGAGTGTTTGGAGGAAACCATTCGATTCTAGAAGAATTAGGGTCAGAAAATGAGAAACAAAATTCGTCGGGTTTTCTGGGCAGGGGGCTGGCGCGCTGCGCTAGCAGTGCTCCAAAAGTGACCCTCTGAAGTTTAAGGGTTGGCGCCCCACGCCACTCAGTGCGCTAGGGTCGTCTGCCCCATCCTGTTTTCAGTCGTTTTCTTCGTCTGAGTTCCTTTAAGGTGTACCATTACTCCTTTCTGATTCTAACCACTCTAAACTACATCTAAACATCAAGAGATCCTTCATAACATGAAACATAACCCTTGAATTCATAATTCAAATTCAAGGTAGAATTAAGAGTAAAGTCTTGAGAGTTCTTTCGAGTCATTTTGAGAAGTCTTTTACTGTCTTCTAAAACTTGTTTTAAGACTTGAGTACTTGAGTATGAGGATGAGAAGAGTTGAGTTTCATTTTTCAAAATTAATATATGGAGACTTAGTATCCCCAAGAGTAAATGTTTTTTACATTTAAATTGAGGGGAAACATCGATTTCCAAATGAGTTCATGAGGAGTTTTTGAGTATAATCTCTTGTAAGAGAACCTTTTGAGTAATAATCTCAAAGATTGAGGATGAGAGAATTGTTTCAAACATATGAGCTGAGTTCTATTTTTGGGAGTAGTATTGAGCACCGATATGGGGATGAGTTCATACAACTCAAAGTCTTCATAAACCATGTAGCCAACGTGGGTAGAAAGGGTCATACCTTTTAGATGATTCCTTATTGCTTTTTTAGCATAGCTTAGTTGATCCACTTAGTTGAGGATGTCTTATACTTCGGCAAGGTATAGGACAGTTCTGGAAGCGTGAGCGAGCCATTGTATCATCATATAGCTCTAGTGATGGTTGTTGGTTACAGAATCTCCAAAATTGAGTTATTTTATATCTTTACATACAAACTAAGTTATTATTGTATTTTCAAATACATTGAGTTGTGATCTACAATTTTAAATGATTAATATAAGTTGCATCTTCATTGTTGTTTTTATACTGTGTTGAGTTGAGTTGAATAGAGTTGAGGTGAGTATGTTTCCTTCATTCCAAGTTCAAGTTGTTATGTTATGTTCATTGTTTCCATTACATGCTCGTACATTCAAAGTATTGATGTCATTTGGCCTGCATCATTTCATTATGCAGATAGAGGAGATCAGGGTCATCAACAGGTGCTTCGTTGATACCACTTGTAGTTCCAGAGTTGTTTGGTGAGCCTCTTTGTTTCCGGAGGATCCCTTATTTATTATTTCAGTTATGTTACGATGATCGGGGGTCTTGTCCCGACATCTGTCATAGTATTAGAGACTTCATAGGCAGTAGCAGTTGAGAAGTCTGTTTCATTTTCTATTGTTAATGTTCTAGACTTGAGTTGCCCTTGTTGCCAGTTTGAATATTTTTTAAATCTTCTAAGTTAAGTATTTATGACTTTTGAGTTAAAACTTTATATTTGAGTTTATCTAATGTTGAGTAAGTCTTCCGCTAAGAGTTTAGCCAGGCCAAGGGTTCGCTTTGGCCAAAAATGGTTCTTGAGTGCCGGCCACCTCCAGGGTGTAGGCTCGGGGAGTGACACCCTAGTTGTGGGGGTTGGGCGAGGGCTGGAGCAAGGGTGGGGATGGTACGTCATATTATTTGGGTGTGGGGAGAATATGATTATTATGAAATTTCATTTATTAAACTTATTTTTCTATTCTCGTTATGAAAGTCATTTTTTCTATTTTTCAAAACCTTAGAGAAAGTATTTTTGAAAACATTTTGATAAACCAGAGAAAAGAAGAGTTAGAGTGTGCTTGATACAGAGGAAAATATTTTTCGATTTTCTCATGTTTGGATTGGTCAAAATCTTTGAAAACTGTTTTGCTCAGGAATAAATTTCTTAAACGATGAGGAAATGACTTCCTCAAGATAAGTAGAAAAAGTTCTATACGTCACATTCCACATTGGTTGTCTCATGTCACCCTCCAACCTCCAACACACCTCATTTTCACCCTACCCTCATAGACTCCATAACCACCTCTCATAGTATTTGTATATAGATTATGTATAAATAATTTTAGGATAATTTTTTTATCATACCTACCTCACACAAGATAAAAGTTACAAGTAACAAATTGTTACGACCGAAGGTACCCCCTAGGTGTAACATAGCGCATAAGACCCTGAAAGGCCCCATCCAAGCCACTTCGCATTTATCATACAACATAATAGAAGATAAGAGATTTATACAAGAGTTCAATATATCAAAGTTTTATAGAGAAAAGCGGAAGTCTAAACATCGTCTCAAAGTCATCTAGTACATAAGAGTTTATTGCGGTGTAGCCCGTACATCAAGTTCCAAAACCGAAAGTAAAGACAAAAAGGAAATCAAGCTCGATCCTCTGGTGATGAGGACTCGCCAATATTCAATCTTCTATATGAGATCCCTAGCAACAAAAGTGAGAATCTTTAAGGTCGGATCCTACATTTGGGGAAATGTAGGCAAGAGTATGCGTTAGTACAAACATGTACCAAGTATGATAGCCATGCATAAAAACATATAAAGTCATAGCATGGGGCCAACAATAGCTTTTAAAGTAATGCTAAGTTTACCAAATCAATATACATAATTGATAAAGGTTTACATAATTACATGTAAAACGTCACAAATTTTCATGGTTAAAGTTTAACATTTGTTAAACAATTCTTGTAATGACAATTCTATCCCAAAAAAATAAACTTTCTTTCAATAGAAAAAGTACAAACGAATTACAGCTAAGTTAAAAATCAGTCTTTTACAACCTACCTAGCTACCGCAGTTCGAAAATAAAACTCAAACTTTCCACATCTATACCACTCACTCAAATCTGTAAGCCACTATCACAAGAAAACCCAAACTTGCAATATTTATTATACCACTCACTTAAATTCCTAAGCCACCGTACACTTCATCTGGCTCCACGCCATGGGCAAAACTCAACTATTTCTTGTGATCTTAACCCACCGTCACACTTTATGTAGCTTCACACCATGAGAAAAACTCAACTATTTTGTTGTGTAGAGAATGGTTCAAATAACATCTACCAAAATAGGAGGTAAAGTGAATTTACAAACACCACAAAAAGGCACAAATGACAAACACAATTTAATCAACATACATGTAACACCTCAGAACTTAGCTCAGACAGACCATCAGAAAATTGGTGAACCACGGCGAGGTTCATGGACCGTAAAAGGAACTATAGTCTGTCGACCTGCCCATGGCTCATGCCCACCTAGGAGTGGTGGACCACAGGACCCCTCACGGGCCATGGGCCACCTCGCGATCCGTCAGAAGGCTCGTGAGAGTGAGACACAACCTGCCAAGCTCCATCAGACAACGGAGCACTCCACAGGCCATGTTCTTGGTGACGGGCCGTGGTGAGACTCGTGAAGCTGAGCCAGTAGGCCCCTAATCCAAGTAAAGAACTACGGTGGCTATAACGGTCTGTGATCCTTCATACGGTCCGTGAAGTGGACCGTAGAGGGAAGTGCCCCAAAACCACTAGTCACTGCCCAAGGACCATGACCTACTTGACGGGTCGTGGTCCCTTTGACGGTGCGACATAGGGTCCATGGAAGGCCCCCACCAGTTTTAAGTTAGGGTCATTTTGGTCTTTTTCCCTTATGTGTTGGACACCTAAACTACGTCGTTTAACCCCTAAACTATGTTGTTTTACTCAGTTTAAGCCTAGTAACTTAGTCAGAACTTACCCAGAACGATTATTCTCTATAAATTCACCAAGCTTAGAACGAAACGAAGAGAAAAGAGGCGATAGCTTTCTCAAGAACACGCAGCAGGTTTTCTTCAGTTAGAGCACCAAAATCGAAAGATTTCTTCATGAATTTCGTCACCATGTATGTGTTATTTCACTAGTGGGTTCCTTTCATCCACTAGGTCCCTAGAATTCAGTCAGATTATTAATTCACTAAACCTTGCTTAGACCTAGGGTTTCTAAAACCTTAGATATTAGTTGTGATTTAGCTGTTATAGTATTATTAATCAAATTATAATGTTTTCGTGAAATTATTGCTTAGTTCCTTGCATGAAACTCAAAATGCTAGTTGTGTAGATTCGTTTAGTTCATGAATTACACTAGCTAGGTCAGTTAAACAGACAAACATGCTCCAGTTTTTTGAATGTTTCATTGTCAGTACATAGATGTGCATTCTCGGTTGGCATGTCAAAATATTGAGCGAATCCAGTATTTCAGTTAAGTTGTGTCATACACATTTCAAGTTGGGAGTAGCATTAACATCAAGTTGGAGTAGGGTTCAGTGTATCCTCATAGTCCCAGAACTATGTGCCCCCGTAGGTTTATAAGTCCCCTCTGTGGGCATCAGATTTAGTGATCACGCCAATCATGCATTTATACCCCTGGCAAGGTATATTGGGTCCTCTCGATAGGGCGTATACATCAAACTCCGCATTTAGATCACGTGGTTTTATATCGGTTAATAGTAGCTCCCACAGTCAGATTCTAGTACATTTGGCCAAGTTTTCAGTTATTCCTCAGTATTCAGTCTCAGTATGTTTTGTTCATGATTAGTACTTGGTTATTGCATTTAGCTCAATTTTAAGTTATATTTCAGTATCTATGTTTCTATTCAGATTATGTTATTACTTAGTTATAATTGTTCACCTATATTTTATATCCTTCATGCTCAGTACATTTGAAGTACTGACGCATACTCTACACTAAATCCTTTTATGATGTTGGGCCAGTTACTCAGCATCCAGATCACCCATAGATCGGTTCCCGATCCGTATTCAACAGCTTTAGTGGTAAGTCCTCATACTTCAAGGACAATAGACATGTTTTCATATTCAGTCGTTTATTCCAGTTTCCAGTTTTTTTAGAGTTAGTTGGGGGCATGTCCTAACAACTCTAGTCAGTAGAGGCTTTTCAGACATAGTATTAGATTCAACTTTAGTATTTGACTAATTGTTTAGTATCACTAAACTCTTAGAAGTTTGTTTTATATATTTAGATCAATATTGGGTATTCTTCACTTTCAATTAACTATTGTTTTAAGCTTCCGCATAGTATAACTTTATTCAGTTGTTTTAGTATGCTCATTATATGCCAGCAGCAGGGTTAGCTTGGGGTCACTCGTGATCCTAGGTACCGTGTTTACGGCAAGGGGTAGCCTCGGGGCATGACAAATTTGGTATCAGAGCATTAGGTTCAAGAGTCTTAGGATGTCTAAAAGTTGCACTAAGTAGAGTCCTTTTCATGGGTGTGAAGTGCACCACATCTAATGAGAGGGAGGCTATGAAGTGTTTTAGGAAAAACATAACTTTCTTGTTATTCTTATCATGCGTGAGGTATGATCCAACTTCTCATTTCTAATTCCTCGTTATGCATTTCAGATCATGCCTCCTCGTAGATCTTAACGACGGAATGCTAGTGCACGCAACGCTAATGCAGTTCCTCCAATTCGTATGAATCCACCAAAATTTTTAGGGTCAAAGGTTGATAAGGACCCACAACACTTCATTGACAGGGTTAAGAAAATCTTTGGAGTGATGCAAGTGACTTGTTATGATAAGGTAAAGTTGCCATACTACCAACTTAAGGATGTGGCTCACATTTGGTTCACTCAGTGGAAGGAAAACGAGGGTGTAGATGCAACTCCTATTACGTGGGAGTGTTTTACTAGAGCTATTCTAGACAGGTTCTTCCTGAGAGATTTGAAGGAGGCTAAAGATCACGAGTTTATGAATTTGAGATAAGGTTCAATGTCTGTCAAAGAGTACGAACTTAAGTTCACCCAGCTCTCCATGTATGCTCCACACATGGTTGCTGATTCATTGGCACAAATGAGTAAGTTTTTGTTTGGGTATCCGACTTGTTGAAGATAGAGTGTAGGAATGCTATGCTGTTAGAGGAGATGAATATATATAGATTTATAACTCATGCTCAGCGGGTTGAGGGAGATAAGCTTAGGGAAATGTCTAAGGACAATAAGAAGGACATAACATGGAGCTATGAATACTCTCGGCAAAAATCAGGTGGTGGAAATTGCTCACAATTTCAGCAGAGGGTTACAACCCTAACACCTTAATCAATTGGTGCTCTATCCCCTAGGTTTCAATAGGATCAGAAGGTAGGGCATCAGGCTCTAAGTCTCAAGGGAGTACTTCAGGTAACAGGGACTTCCCAACTTGTCCAAAGTATGGTAAGAACCATCCGGGTGAGGGTCTTGCAGGCAAGGAAGGGTACTTTGGTTGTGGTCAGTCTAGCCATAGGTTGAAGGATTGCCCTTCTGCCAGGCAGGGGCAAGGAGGTAACAATAATAGGGCTCAGTCTACCGTTCCAGCAGCACCAGCAAGTCGCCCAACTCAGCAGGGTGCTTCATCTGGTATAGGTGGTGATCAGCGCTAGAACAGATTGTATGATCTCCAGGATCGCCAGGACCAGGAAGATTTTCCTGATATTGTCACTAGTACATTATGAGTCTTTCATTTAGATGTTTATGCATTGTTAGATTCAGGAACTACTTTTTCTTTTGTAGCTCCCTATATAGCAGTAAACTTCGGTGTAAGTCCAGAAACACTTTCAGAACACTTCTCAATCTCTACTCCAGTTGGTGACCCAATTATAGCTAGACAGGTATACAAAAATTTCCATGTCACAGTCTCTCCGAAAGTCATCTCAGAAGACCTTGTAGATTTAGAAATGGTATACTTTGATATCATTCTAGGCATGGATTGGTTACATTCATGTTATGCCTCAGTAGATTGTAGAATTAGGATCGTTCGGTTTCAGTTTCCAAATGAGCCAATCTTAGAATGGAAGGGTAGTAGCTCAGTGCCTATGGGTCGATTTATCTCTTACCTTAAGGCCTATAAAATGATTTCCAAGGGTATATGTATCATCTTGTTCAGGTTAAGGATTCAAGCTCCAAAACCCCAAATCTTGAGTCAGTCCCAGTAGTAAATGAGTTTCCTGAAGTGTTCTAAGAAGATCTTCCCAGAGTTCCTCCCGAAAGGGAAATCGACTTCGGAATAGATCTCATTCCAGATACCTAGCCCATTTCGATTCCTCCTTAATGAATGGCTCCAGCCGAGCTTAAGGTTTTGAAAGAACAGTTGAAAGATCTTCTAGATAAGGTCTTCATCAGATCTAGTATCTCTCCATGGGGTGCTCCAGTGTTGTTCGTGAATAAGAAAGATGGTTCTCTCAGAATGTGCATTGACTATTGTCAATTAAACAAAGTCCCCATCAAGAATAAGTATCCTATCCCCAAGATTGATGACTTGTTCGACCAACTTTAGGGTGCTAGTTGCTTTTCTAAGATAGACTTTAGATCCGGTTATCATAAGCTCTAAGTCAGAGAAAGTGACATCCCAAAAATAGCCTTCAAAACTCGGTATGGTCATTATAAATTTGTAGTTATGTCTTTTGGACTAACAAATTCTCCTACAACTTTCATGGACTTAATGAATAGGGTGTTCAAACAGTATTTGAATTTGTTCGTTATTGTCTTTATTGATGATATCCTCATTTATTTCTACAATGAGGAGGAGCATGCGACTTATTTGAGAATTGTTCTGCAAACTCTAAAAGATTGCCAGTTATTCGCTAAGTTCAGCAAATGTGAATTCTGGTTACAGTCAGTCACTTTCCTTGGTCATGTGGTATCTAGCGAAGGAATTCGAGTGGATTCTCAAAAATTGAGGTAGTAAAGCAATTGCCCAGACCTACATCTCCAATAGATATCAGAAGTTTCTTAGGTTTGGCTGGTTATTACAGGAGATTTGTTGAAGGATTTTCATCCATAGCTTCCCCATTGACCAAGTTGACTCAGGAAAAGGTCAAGTTCCAGTGGTTAGATGAGTGTGAAAAAAGCTTCTCAGAACTGAAGACTAGGTGGACTACAACTCATGTATTGACTCTACCAGATAGTTCAAGCAGTTATGTAATAAAAAAGTAAAAGCGATCGTTATCAAGCAAAGAACCCAACTTGGAGTTGGGGTCAATCCCATGAGGAATATGGTTCAGAATTAAACTTAAGTTACGATTATATTCGTTTAGTCAAACTATTTCCGAGACAATTAAGTGAAGGGGGGGATTTTTGAAACAAATAATTGATTGTTGTTTAAGTAACTAGTGAGCAAGATTCAAACTTCGAGTTATCAATAAGTGAAAGAAACTAGGGTGTATGTGTTCCCCATAAGCTCAAAACGCGGTAATCCTAATAATAGTAATCCTTTCCTAGTGGTTTACATGCAAAGTTGGTAAGATAGGTATCCTTAAGTGATTGGTCCTCCAAATAGGGAATTTCACTCTGCACCTTGGTCTGGCTACGTGTGTATAATTTACTAACCCTTACCTTTACCTCAGATTAGACATCACATCAATGTATGGCTTAGTTTTCTACCCTCGCACAAATTGACATTAGACTATTAGATAGTATCACACTAAATCTCTATTGATAATTCATTTCTTATTAACTACCTCCTTGGTCCGGTAAGTAGCAACAAGGTGAGGTCTAACGCGTGCATTCGTTAAAAAGACTTCTAAGCGAAAGAATTACCAATACATGCATCAACACTATTTAAGAATTACTTAGTTATTATTCTTACGTTGTCAATCGCTCATGGTTCCCACAACCCTAGTTGTGGATTTAGCTACTCATGCTTGAAAGAACACAATTCATGATTCGATAATAATAATTCATGAAGTTATGTTTATTGTAGAAGAAATCCAAAATTTCGAATTGAATTCCAAAGAAAAAATGTTATAAAGAAAAATCCGGAAATCAAATTGCCAAAGTTTGCAAGTTAATTCCCAAGAAAATATCAAGACCTAAAAGTAAACAATAATGTCTAACCCCCAACAACGAGGTTTACATACCCTATTTATAGAAAAACATGTCCTAAACAAAAAGGAAACAAAATAAGGAAATAAACTTCCCGGACGCGGCTTTGACCGATTACTCGACCTACAGACCGTGGGTCGACCTACGGTCCATAGGTCCCCTCCATAGGTGAACACTTAGACTATTTCTTCAGAAGCCTGGAACCATCGTTCTCTGATCAGCATCAACGGACGTGCAGGACGGACCGTAGGTGAACCTATGGTCCATAGGTCCTCTTCCGTGGCTACACACTTAGAAATTTCATCCGGTACTGGAACTTTGACTCTTTGAACACCTTCTACGGATGTGAAGGATGCCCCATAGGTCGACCTATGGTCCGTGGATTTCTTCGTGGTTCCACACTAGGTCAGACTTCCCTGATGCTCTTATCTACGCCCACCCATCGATGGACCATCGTAGGACCTACAGTCTGTAGGTCCCTTCATGGGTGGCCACTTCTGCAGAATTTTCAGTTGTCATCTCACTCAATCACGTCCAAGCCTATTTCCTAAAAACATGACACAAAAAATATCATTTCCAATAATAAATGGCCATAGACACACACAACTCTTAAGTGAAATGTATCAAAAATATCGTAAACTCACGGTATATCAACACCGTCAACGTAAACCTATTTTTTATCCTGAAGAGACACACTAACACTCTGAACGACACTTGTGTAGAAGCAGATATAGAAAGTCAGCAATCACATGGCTATTTCAACCCATTCAATCTTCTTAGTGCAAATCCTTTTTTATTAGACTCAACAATCTAACTCATACGGATCAAGATATGACAAAGATCGATCAATAGACACCACAACATACACTTTTTCACAATCACCAAGGTACCAATTTTCTGACAATGTAACTAGTGCCCTCTCACTTCAAACGAAATCCTTTCCACACAGAAGATATGAATTTTGAATTTTAGGATTCATTCAACACTCACGCTCAGAAGTGACTACAAGTACAGTTAGTTCTCAATACCATAGGCTTGCCCTTATTTTCACTGCTTAGACTCTCCAAACTAGTTGCTAGGATCACTATAGGACTTTCTTAGCTTGTAACGTAGGCTCAGGATCAGGTGTGGTACATTTGGGGTACTTTTTAGTGACTTTCTACCCTTCTTGACATTACATTGGCTTTTTACCTCTTGTCTCAACCTATTTTTGACATCCTTTCATTTTACTTTCTTTCCCCTGACTCTTTTCAACATTGATGTGACTTTTGACTTTGTGGCTCTTATTTTTCACTTTTTTCTTTCTTTCACTTTATTTTTCTTTATTTTTTTCAGCACTTTTATTTATCATCTTTTTGCTTCTTTTGCACAAAGTCACATCCTCTTTTAATTTATTCTAAAGAAGTATACACAATCGTTATCAAGTAAAGAACTCAACTTGTTGGTTGGGGTCGATCCCACGAGGAATATGGTTCAGACTTAAACTTAACTTACAATTATATTTGTTTAGTTAAACTAATACCGAGACAAGTAAGTAAAGGGGGGGAGGGGGATTTGTGAAACAAATAACTGATTGTTGTTTTAGTAACAAGTGAGCAAGATTCAAACTTTGAGTTATCAATAAGTGAAAGAAACTAGAGTATATGTGTTCCCTATTAAGCTCATAACGCAGTAATCCTACTAATAGTAATCCATTCCTAGTGTTTTACATGCAAAGGTTGTAAGATAGTATCCCTAAGTGATTGGTCCTCTAAATAGGGAATTTCACTCCACACCTTGGTCCGACTACGTGTGTATAATTTACTAACCCTTACCTTTACCTCAGATTAGACATCACATCAATGTATGGCTTAGTTTTCACCCTCGCACCAATTGACAATAGACTATTAGATAATATCACACTAAACCCATGTTGATAATTCTTTTCTTATTAACTATCTCCTTGGTCCGGCAAATAGCAAATGGAAAGTTCGAACGCGTGCACTCGTTAAAAAGACTTTTAAGCGAAAGAATTATCAATACATGCATCAACACTATTTAAGAATTACTTATTTATTATTCATACGTTGTTAATCGCTCATGGTTCTCACAACCCTAGTTGTGGATTTAGCTACTCATTCTTCAAAGAACACAATTCATAATTTGATATTAAGAATTCATGAACTTACGTTTAGAGTAGAAGAAACCCAAAATCTCGAATTGCATTCCAAAGAAAAAATTTTATAAATCGAAATCTGGAAATCAAATTGCCAAAGTTTGCAAGTTAATTCCCAAGAAAATATCAAGAACTAAAAGTAAACAATAATGTCTAACCCCCAAAAATGAGGTTTACATACCCTATTTATAGAAAAACGTATCCTAAACAAAAAGGAAACAAAATAATGAAATAAACTTTTGGGACGCGGCTTTGATCGATGACTCAACCTATGGACCGTGGGTCGACCTACGATTCGTTGGTCCCCTCCGTGGGTCAACACTTAGACTTTTTCTTCAGAAGCCTGGAACCATCATACTGTGATCAACATCAACGGACGTGCAGGATGGACCACAGGTGGACCTACGGTCCATGGGTCCTCTTTCATGGCTCCACTCTTAGGAATTTCATCAGGTACTGGAACTTCAACTCTATGAACACGTTCTACGGATGTTCACGTGTGCACGACAGCCCATAGGTCGACCTACGGTCCCTGGCTCTCTTCGTGGTTCCACACTTGGTCAGACTTCCCTAATGCTCCTATCTACACCCACCCATTGATGGATCGTCGTAGGATCTACGGTTCGTAGGTCCCTTCGTGGGTGGCCACTTCTACAGAATTATGAGCTATCATCTCACTCAATTGCGTCCAAGCCTATTTCCTTTAAACATGACACAAAAATATTATTTCCAATGCAAAATGGCCCTAGACACACACAACTCTTAAGTGAAATGTATCAACACCCTCAACTTAAACCTGTTGTTTGTCCTCAAGCGACACACTAACACTCCAAACAACACTTGTGTAGAAGCAGATATACAAACTCAGCGATCACATGGCTATTTCAACCCATTCAATCTTCTTAGTGCAAATCCTTTTTTTATTAGACTCAACAAGCTAACTCATGCGGATCAAGATATGACATAGATCGACCAATAGATACCACAACATACACTTTTTCACAATCACCAAGGTATCAATTTACCGACAATGTAACTAGTTCCCTCACTTCAAACAAAATCCTTTCCACATAGAAGATATGAATTTTGTGTTTTAGGATTCATTCAACACTCACACCCAGAAGTGACTTCAAATACAGTTAGTGCTTAATACCATAGGCTTGACCTTATTTTCACGGCTTGGACTCTCCAAACTAGTTGCTAGGATCACTATAGGACTTTCTTAGCTTGTAACGTAGGCTCAGGGTCAGGTGTGGTACATTTGGGTACTTTTTAGAAACTTTCTGTCTTTCTTGTCATTACATTGGCTTTTTACCTCTTGTCTCAAACTGATATTTTACATCCTTTCTTTTTACTTTCTTTCCCTTGACTCTTTTCAACATGGATGTGACTTTTGGCATTGTGGCTCTTATTTTTCACTTTCTTTCACTTTATCTTTCTTTATTTCTTTCAGCACTTTTATTTATCATCTTTTTGCTTCTTTCGCACCAAGTCACATCCTCTTCTATCTTTTCTTTTTCTCTTTTCAACACAAAATTCTTTTAATACCCCTTTTTTTTTTTCCTCTTTCATAGCCACCCTCAACTTATGGATTTTGCATTAGTTGAGGTGCACAATATCCGATGTCGGACCAGGGACAAATCAAGGTAACTTTAGACTTAACCACCCTCAACTTAGGCTTTGGGCCTAAGTAAAGGTGCACATGTCCAAGGAGGGACTGGGACCAAGACAATTATTTTAGGGAAGGTGAGTTAGGTGAATCAAAAGAAATGGTCTATTTAAGGCTCAAACATTTGGATCAAAGGGAACATTGATTTTATTTGGTTGGATCATTTTAGTCTTAAGTGGACTAATTTGAACAAGGGCCTATGATCACTTCCCAACTTCTAGCCTAGATCATCTTAGCTGGACCAACGGGGAGAGTTCTAGATTGGCACAAACTGTCTGAAGATTCAACCTTTCTCACATACTCGTGGCACATTGTTTCATTATCAGATTACCGAGTTCAAGTTTTAGCTTAAGTCATGAGGTCAAATCCGTTCCTTATCATGTCACATTTAGATTCAACACATTCAACTCATCAAGACTATCGATCTAGCACATTTCAACATTTTTGGACAGGGATCATTTTGTTCATTCTTTTTATGCCATCATGCTTTCAATTTTCTACTTACTCCTACACATACATTCCTAAACATTCCAGTTCAACAGAAATTAAAATAGTCTCTTGGGGGAAAAGAACACACGTAAGAAAACCCCAAGAGAGGATTATGAGTTGGGTTACTCAGACTTCACCCTATCACTAAAAATCCATTTACCCCACCCCAACAAAATAAAGTGCAATTGTCCCCAATGCACAAAAAGTAAAAACAAAGGATCGGGTGAAGCAAACCTATGGCGCATATGCATCGAAGACCACTCAAGAGGCGAGTGGGTCCGAGAAGATCAACATGTGGAATAGCATCAGTAGCGCTCCCATCTACCATTTCAGCACCCTCAGTAGTGCTATCATCAACTCTCAAAGCACCATCAGTAATGCTCACTCTACTAGATGGGCCAACACCAACCTTCCTAGCCCTTTGTTGTCTAAGATCATCATCCACTATGAAAGCCCTTCGAGCTGCCTCAGTCTGCTAGTTCTCTCTCTTCCTTGCTCTCTCAGCCTCAATATCATCAGAAGTACAACCAGAGTGAAGGTGCTTGATTTCACGTATCTGGGCACTACATCCAGTTCCAATGCCAACGATCGTGAGTAGTATTATAACCCAACTAGTGAGTTGGGGTCGATCCCACAGGGAGTAGTACTTCCTTCAAATTCATTAATAAAAGTACAATGACAACCTCTTCAATCAAACAATTCTTGCACAATTAATGTTCAAATCTCAAATTTTGGGTTTTAACTACCAATCCAAATTATACTTCAACACAAACAATCAAATATTAGAGTAAAACTTAAAGAATTGATCAGCCAATTATTGAATCTCAACGAAGTGGATAAATGTTACTTCTCATAATGGGATAATTTGTTGTCGATAGGTCGAACCATATATAAAGTAACTTTCTCACAAATAATTACCTTTTTTATGTTGAATTCTCTCGAACTTCAACACCAATCGAAAGAGGCCCATCTCTTTACCCTCATCAAATTCACTCTCTCGAGCAGAATACAAAGGATGGATCACTTGTTTCACTCTCTCGAGCTGCGACCAAGGAAACCCACTACTAAGGACGCTAAGATTGCCACCTTGCCACACCTCTCTCTCGAGCAAGTGCACAACACTGAAATTAATACACGAAGTCACGCAATTCAACCTCGAAACACAACAACAACTTAGACCCACTTCAAATTAACACCATTCTTCGCAACTAACAAACACCCACTAAGTAAATTCAACAATTGGCTTTATGATCAAAACCCCAAGTAAAGGGTTTTAGCCACTCATCTCAAAAATAAGAAAATCAAAATCAATTATCACTCCCATAGTTAGGTACAAAAATGAGAATTATAGATGAAAATCAATTGATAATCTCATATCTTACAAAATCTCTCTCAAAATCTTGCTAAAATCACTAACTAAACCCTTTGGTAGTGTTCTCTTTCTAAGTAATTCCTTGCTCACTTTACGAATAAATTTCTCTCTCTAGCCAAAACTAATTTAAACAAGTCTGAAGTGTCACTGCTTATGACCACTCAGCGAAGTAAGTCGGCTGTCCCTGATTGATGTGCGAATCGCTGATTGTTCTTCATCTCGCCTTCATTTTTTGCTTTTCCTTGGTCTGGCTACTGTAACTTTAAGCGATCCAGGTCGGGGTCGCCGAATGACTTCGTGATTCGCCCTTTGTCCTTCCATCTCACCCATCAGCACTTGCTTAAATCTTCTTTAGCACTTTTGGCAACCTGGTTGTCTTTCGCCGACTAGATAGGCAATTTGCCGAATATAGTTGTTGCTCGCTGAATTCACCCTCATTTTAGCTCCGACTTTTGTAACTTTAGGCAGTATCTTAGCGATTTGGAGATTTGCCGAATGACATTGGTGATTTGGCAATTAGCCGAATGACATAATAGATGTCTTCATTTCTTCATTCCTTTAGCTTGCTTTGTTCCTTGTTGCCTAATAGTGTCCATGCTTTGTCTCTAAGTCCAAATACCTGAAACTCGAGGATTTACATCAGTTATTGAGACAAAATATGCATTTAAAGACACTAAATTGATCAAAATAAATCCCTAAATGGGTCCAAATCGTGGACTCATCAACACCCCCAACTTAAACTTTTGTTTGTCCTCAACTAAAACTCAAGTTCATCAGTTCAAAAAGGATGTCTCAAACACTGCAACACAAGACTCAATCATGAATGCACACAAAAAGACTCAACTTACTCATACAAGGATCAATTGTGTACTCAAAGATTCAAGTTGTGACTCACCATAACCAAAGAATCTCAAGCTCACTACACTTGCTTCAAAAGCAAGTTCAAGCTCAACAAAGGTATTCAAATGCCCTTACACAAAGAGTGATTCCATATTCACACACAATGGTTCAATCATTTAAAGTTTCAGAATCAAGATCAACACTCACACTCACAAAGATAAACACAATGCATGATTTCACCCATAGGTTTACCCTAATTTTCCAATCGACTTTTGTTTCAGCTCATTCAAGATCAAAAAGGTCTTTTTAAGGCTTGTACTGGGGTTGAGTGTAAAGGTATGGTCATTTAGGCTCATTGGCTTTTATCCTCATGAAATGTGATGTGAACAACACCTTCTTTCCTTTTCTTCATCATTTTCATTCAAGCTCAAAAGTCACCTTTTATTCATCCTCCATGGACCATTGGAAACCCCATTTTCTTTGTATTTTCACTAACTTTTTCTTTCTTTTTCTTTTTCAATCTTTTCTTCTTTTTTTTATACGGAGGGGTTCCATTTTTCTCAAAACATGGGCAAAAGGGATTTCTTTGCATTTTTTTTTGTTTACTTTCTCTTTTTACCACACCCCTAACTTAGGCTATATTTAAAAAAATCACAAATCACGAGGATTATGGGTAATGGAGAAAGAAAGGTTAAGCTTTCATCAAGTTTATTCCAAGAAAAGGTCAAGGTTCAAAGGGTGCTCAAAAGGGGTTCACACACTCAAAAGGTAGGCCACAAAAAGAGGTATAATGTTAAATTGTTTCACACTCTTTAAAGTTGCCTAAGATCATCTCAAGAAATTGCTTCACTTAGTTAACTAGACTAACATGGCAAATTGTAGGTGTCATCATACATGGTTCACGGTAAGTTCATCACACAGGGCATCGACACCAATGTCAAAGCAAGACTCCACACTTTCGCTAGTGTGCAATGCTCATCACAAGAGACTCAATCTAGTACCTGGATAGTCACAACAAGATGCAAAGAGTTCACATATTGACTATGCAACTTCATTTGGCCTCATCGTAGCCGCACATTCATGTTTGTTCGATTATAAGCACTATTCGAGTCATCGGTATTGATCAAAATGGATACTCAAATTTGCAAAAGAAAAGCCTCATTAAACACAAGCAAGGGGTGTCAAAACGAGGAGGAGGTTCACTTAAGATATTGAGTAATCTCTATACCCGCACCAAAAGCAGTCTACATTGTCCCCAATGTGGGTAGAGAGCGGGCATTTAATGTAAATAAAACAAAAGAGGGATAATCAATAAAAACTAAAAAGAGATGAAAACAATCTAGTGTGTAAATAAGTAGAGAAGGGTAACGAGGAATCTTCACTAAATGTCCAGTTGGCGATGGAGTGAAACGGTCGCCGAATTCTTTGGCGATGCGCCAAATGTTCTTCAGATCACCTTTAGTTCCAGAAAACTGCACTCCCAGAGGAGGCAGATCAGCGAAGATGTAGGGGATCGCTGAACAGATCGGCGATCTGCATAATGAACTCAGAGCATCACCGGTCGATCCTTGAGGGATGTTGTCAGCATTGACTAGAAAGGGAGAGGAGAGTCGAGTCGCCTAAACACATCGGCGATATGCCGACTGGTTAAGGTGTCCTGCTGAATGTTCCAGAGTCTCAGCCTCATTATTGAGACCCATAAGGCAAACCAAATCGTGCTCCCCGAAATGGTCCAGTGATTCGCCAAGAGTACTTTGTCTCGCTCATGATCCCACTCCTGCAGAATCAACACACATTATTTAAAACACTAACACTTGGGTTGCCTCCCAAGAAGTGCCTTATTTAACGTCGTGGAATGACGTGGAAATGCTCTCAAGCATCTTCCAAGTACACCACCTCAATCAAAGAAATCTCCTGGCATTCTCCAAAGTATAATTTCAAGCGTTGCCCATTCACCTTAAATGCAGGTCCCTCTTGACCCTCAACTTTTATAGCACCATTGGTTAATACTTTTGTCACTCTAAATGGTCCTGATCATTTCGACTTGAGTTTTCTGGGAAAGAGTCTAAGTTGGGAGTTGTATAGTAACACCCAATCTCCCCCCTTGAACTCTCTTTTCAGTATTTTTGCATCGTGCCACATCTTCATCTTTTCCTTGTAGAGAACTGAACTTTCGTAAGGTGTAAACCTGAATTCGTCCAATTCGTTTAACTGTTCTACTCTCTCTTTTGAGGTTTTTGTCCAGTCTAAATTCAGAGCTTTCAATGCCCACATTGCTTTGTGTTCTAACTCGACTGGTAGATGGAATACTTCCTTAAAACTAACTGATACGGAGACATACCGATTGGAGTTTTGTAAGTGGTGTGATACGCCCATAGTGCATCATCAAGCTTTCGAGACCAATCAGTCCTATTAGCATTCACTATCTTAGCCTGGATGCTCTTGATTTCTCGGTTCGATACTTCAACGTGACCGCTTGTTTGAGGATGATATGGTGTTTCTACTTTTTGTTTCACCCCATACTTACTCAATGCAGCTGAGAACCATTTGCTGCAAAAATGGGAACCACCATCGCTGATAATAGCTCGAGGAGTACCGAATCTAGCAAAGATGTAGCCTTTCAAAAATTGAACCACACTTTTCCCTTCATAGTTTAAAAGTGCAACAACTTCTACCCATTTAGAAACGTAATCTACTGCCACCAAGATATACTTATTACCAAAGGAACTCACAAATGGGCCCATGAAATCGATTCCCCAAACATCAAATAGCTCGACTTCCAAAATGTCAGTAAGGGGTAACTCGTATCTATTAGATACTCCACCTTGCTTCTGACATTGGGCGCATTTCTTCACAATTCATATGCATCTTTGTAGAGGGATGGCCAGTAGTATCCACTTTGGAGGACTTTAGCGGTTGTACACAAACCGCTATGATGGCCCCCAATTAATGAAGAATGACATGCATGGAGAATTTCCACTGCTTCTTCTTCCGGAACACACCGTCTGATGATATGATCCACACACTCTTGAAACAAGTATGGTTCATCCCAAAAGTACTTTTTAACATCAAACATGAACCTCTTTTGTTGGTAGAAGTTTAGCTCATCTGACATTAATCCGCACACTATGTAATAGGCGAAATATGCATACCAAGGAGTTTGTTTTAGAGTTATTGCAAACACTTGTTCATCAGGGAAGGAATTGCCTATGTCAACCTCAGGCACATCATTCTCCTTGCCCTCTAACATATGGATAAGTGGTCAGCCACCTGATTTTCGCAACCTCTTCAATCTTTGACCTCAAAGTCAAACTCTTGCAATAGGAGCACCCACCTTATGAACCTTGGTTTTGTTTCCTTCTTTGCCATTAGGTAAAGGAGTGCAGCATGATCAGCGTGAACAATTACTTTAGTGCCTAACAAGTACGCCCAAAATTTCTCAAATGCATAGACTACCGCAAGCAACTCTTGTTCAGTCACGGTGTAATTACACTGAGCACTATTTAGAGTCTTACTTGAGTATTAAATTGGGTGAAAAAGTTTATTGTCTTTCTGCCCCAACACAACACCCAATGCCATTCCACTTGCATCACATATTACTTCGAAAGATTCCGATCAATCAGGACTGATAATGACTGGGGTCGATACTAATTTTTCCTTCGAGCACCGGAAGGACATCATACAAGCATCATCAAAATGGAATTTCACTTCTTTCTCTAAGAGTTTGCATAAAGGATGTGCAATCTTTAAAAACTCTTTAATGAACCTCTGGTAGAAATCGGCATGTCCTAAGAAACTGAACCTTCTTTACTAAAATTGGTGGTGACAATTTCTCAATAACTTCCACCTTTACTCTATCAACCTCCAGCCCCTTTTGCGACACCTTGTGACAAAGTACTATTCCTTCTTTAACCATGAAGTGAAACTTTTCCCAGTTGAGGACCAAGTTTGTCTCCACACATCTCTGGATAATTTGTCCTAAGTGTACTAAGCATGTCTCAAAGGTATCACCCACAACTAAGAAGTCATCCATAAATACCTCCATTGAATCTTCTACCATGTCGGCAAAAATTGATAGCATGTAACGTTGGAAGTTTGCCGAAGCATTGCATAACCTGAAAGGCTTCCTTTTAAAGACAAAAGTCCCTTAAGGACATGTCTTCCGGTGTGATGGAGATTTGGTTGTAACCGAAATACCCATCTAAAAAGTAGTACCAACCCCTCTCTGATAGCCTGTCAAGCATTTGATCCATGAACGGCATAGGAAAGTGATCTTTTTCAGTCCATGAATTTAACTTTCGATAATCCATGCATACTCTCCACACGATCACCGATCTAGTCAGCATAAGCTCCCCCTTTTCATTTGGGACTACGGTGATACCTCCCTTTTTCGGTAACATATTGCACCGGACTTACCCATTTGCTATCTGCAATAGGGTAGATTACACTTGCGTCCAACCACTTGATGATCTCCTTTTTTACCACTTCTTGCATTGGTGGGTTCAATCTCCGCTGATGCTCAACACTAAGCTTACACTCATTATCAAGCTGGATTTTGTGAGTACAAATACCGGGATGGATGCCCACTATATCAGCGATGGTCCATCCTATAGCTTTTATATGTTTTTGCAACACTTCAAGGAGAAGTTTCACCTGCCATTCAAGAAGGTCAGCTGCGATGATCACCGGTAGAGTGCCATTTGCCCCCAAGAAGGCATATCAGAAATGAGAGGGAAATGCTTTCAATTCCAGATTAGGTGGTTCTTCTGTTTATGGCTTTGCGGGAGGACTCTCTCTATTCTTTAGGTCAATATCCAACTTGATTGGAGTCTTTGAATACCCTCCTAAACCTGTCAAAGCAGCCACTACCTCCTCATAGCCTTGAATTTTGGATTCGTCATAATTAGTAAGTACGACTTCAAGGGGTTCATTCATGGACATCAAATTACTTACACTAGCTACCACCTCATCGATAATATCATCAGTAGACACCACATGAACATCACTTGGGTGTTTCATGGATTTGCAAATATTGAAAGTTACTTCATCTTCGTTCACCCGAAACCTCAATTCTCCACTTTCAACATAAACCAATGCTCTCCCAATTTCTAAGAATGGCCCTTCCAAAATAATTGGAATTCCAGCATCTATTTCACAATCTAAAATAACAAAATCAGTTGGAAAAATGAACCGATCGACCCTAACCAAGATGTCATAAAGTATCCCTACGGGATGTTTGATTGAACGGTCTGCCATCAGCAGTCTCATTGTTGTTGCTTTCGGTTCACCTAACCCAAGTTGTTTGTACATCACATAGGGTATTAAGTTGATGCTTGCTCAAAGGTCGCATAAAGCTTTAGCGAATTGGATCATGCCTATGGTGCACAGAATAATGAATTCCCCGGGATCTTCTCTCTTTTTTATCAGCTCCTTAAAACTTCAATTGTCTCAAAATCCAAACTCCTCTTTTTCGTGACCAACTCTTTCATGAACTTGGCGTATCCCGGCATTTCCAACAATGCTTCCACAAGGGGGAGGTTGATTAATTGTGTCTTGAACACTGACAAGAACTTCTTAAACTTCTCATCTTCATTTTTCTTCTTTAAACGTTGGGGAAATGGTGGAGGTATTTTGGGTAAAGGTTGCATGACTTTTGGAATTTGAACGTGTTGTTCCACTTCCTTTTGTGGTTCTTTGGCAAGGTTTTGATGAATAAGAAACTCTTGTTCCTCCATGCTTTTACCTTCTTCATGCTTTTGAGCATCTTCATTTCCAATCACATTACCTATTGCCACATTTCCGCTACGAGTAACCACAGCCAGCCCTCTATCGTCATCTTCCATCGTTAGCTTCGATTTCAACTGAGCTGATAATAAACTCAGTTGTCCTTCAAGTGTCTTGATGGCGTAGGCATGAGAGTTCACTTTATTGTTCAATGATGAAAAGTCATCTTTCATCCCTTTCATCAAATCATCCAAACCTTCAACTTTGTCAAGTATGCGTGACAACAAGTCATTCACTCGGGGACTGCTTGCGCTCCCTTTTTGATTTTGGACTTTCACTTGAGTGAGTATGGTTCTCCTCATAATTATCTTCCCTTCTCCAGTAATCATTTTGCTTGGCCCAATCTTGATAGTATCTCCTTTGTTCTTCTCCCTTATAATAGTTCCAACCTTGATTTCTGCCTCGCTGTAAATAGCGTGGGTGGAAACCCTCCTCATATCTCTTAGAGTTCCAACCTTGATTCTCCCCCGGCCTTGAGTAACCGGAGAAAGAACCCTCCTCAACTCTAAACACTCCACATGTCCCCTTCATGTGCTCTTGTAGAACTTCCATTTGGGTCAACATCTTCTTGATATTTTCATCCCTCTCTATCTCTTTATCAAGTTGCTTTTGCGTTAATCTAAAATGAAATGGAGAGACTTGATCTTCTTTGGTGTACCACGCTTGGTTTATTCTAGTCATGTCATCCAAAAGAAACGAAGCTACCTCAAATGATTGTAACATTATTCCTCCTCGTACCAATTGATCAACCACTCCTTTATTAACTGAATCGAAACTCTGGTAGAAATATTGAAGTAACAAATCATTCGGTAGGCCATGAGTTGAGCATTTAAGTACGAGTTTCTTGAATCTCACCCACGTTTCATGGATGGGTTCCCCCTCTCGTTGCTTGAAACTTTGAATTTCATCTCTAAGTTTCATCATCCTTGATTGAGGAAAGAATCTTGTGTTAAATGCTATACCCAGCTCCTCCCATGATGTGATGGAATTGTTTGGTAAATCGGCTAACCACTTATTAGCTTCTCCCGTTAAGGACAGTGGAAATAACCGCAGCCGAATTGACTCTTGTGACACACTTTTGAATGAAAAAGGGTTGCAAACCTCTGTAAATTTTCTCACGTGCTCATGCGGGTCTTTGTGATCTAGCCCTCCATATAGTCCCCTCATTTTGAGAAGATGAAGAGTTGTGCTGGTGACTTTAAACATCGCATTCTCATCAGTTTGTGGGATGCAAATTGCACCCATTCCACTCGATTGAGCTGGGTTGTAGACACTATTGATGTCGTATATACCATCTCGATGACCTTCTTGGCTGTCATTCATCTCTTCCTCACTCATGTTCACTTCTATGTTGTCCAACCAATACTTACACAAAGCAGCCAAAACAAATTCAACTACAGCCAACGAATTTGAGAGTGTCAAATCTTCAATCAAAGAATTCTAAGTAACGCTACTCGCCATATCAGGACACTACTTCCAGTTCAAGTGCCAACGATCGTGAGTAGTAATATAACCCAACTAGTGAGTTGAGGTCGATCCCACAAAAAGTAGTACTTCCTTCAAATTCAATAATAAAAGTACAATGACAACCTCTTCAATCAAACAATTCTTGCACAATTAATGTTCAAATCTCAAATTTTGGGTTTTAAATACCAATCCAAATTCAACACAAACAATCAAATATTAGAGTAAAACTCACAAAATTGATTAGCCATTTATTGAATCTCAACGAAGTGGATAAACGTTACTGCTCATAATGGAATAATTTGTTGTGGGTAGGTCAAACCATATATAAAGTAACTTTCTCTCAAACAATTACCTTTTCTATGTTGAATTCTCTCGAACTTCAACACCAATCGAAAGAGGCCTAGCTTTTTACCCTCATAAAATTCACTCTCTCGAGCTGAATACAAAGGATGGATCACTTGTTTCACTCTCTCGAGCTAAAACCAAGGAAACCCACTACTAAGGACACTAAGATTGCCACCTTGGTTCCACACCTCTCTCTCGAGCAAGTGTACAACACTGAAATTGATACACAAAGTCGTGCAATTCAACCTCGAAACACAGCAACAACATAGACCCACTTCAAATTAACACCATTCTTCGCAACTAATTAACACCCACTAAGTAAATTCAACAATTGGCTTCATGATCAAAACCCCAAGTAAAGGGTTTTAGCCACTCATCTCAAAAATAAGAAAATCAAAATCAATTATCACTCCCATAGTTAGGAAAATGAGAATTATAGATGAAAATCAATTGATAATCTTCTCTCCTACGAAATCTCTCTCAAAATCTTGCTAAAATCATTAACTAAACCCTTTGGTAGTGTTCTCTCTCAAAGTAATTCCTTCCTCACTTTATGAATGAATTTCTCTCTCTAGCCAAAACTAATTTAAACAAGTCTGAAGTGTCACTACTTATGACAACTCGGCGAAGTAAGTCGGGTGTCGCTGACTGATCGACGCATCACTAATTGTTCGTCATTTTGCCTTCATTTTTCACTTTTCCTTGGTCTGGTTACTGTAACTTTAGGCGATCCAGGTTGGGGTCACTGAATGACTTTGCAATTCACCCTTTGTCCTTCCATCTCGCCCATCAGCACTTGCTTGTATCTTCTTTAGCACTTTTGGCAACCTGGTTGTCTTTCGCCGACTAGGTAGGTGATATACCGACTATAGTTGTTGCTCACCGAATTCACCCCTATTTTAGCTCCGGCATTCTGTAACTTTAGGCGATATCTTAGCAATTTGGTGATTCGCCGAATGACATTGGTGATTTAGCGATTCGCCGAATGACATCATCTATTTCTTCATTTCTTCATTCCTTTAGCATGCTTTGTTCCTTTTTGCCCAATAGTGTCCATTCTTTTTCTCTAAATCCAAATACCTGAAACTCAAGGATTTGCATCAGTTATTGAGACAAAATATGCATTTGAGGACACTAAATTTATCAAAATAAAGCTCTAAATGAGTCCAAATCATGGACTCATCAGCGCTTCTCAGCAATACGGGAAGAATCTGGCAGCAGTATACCATCTCTAAATAGGGCACTCAACACCATATCATCAACTGGTGTCGTAGGGGCAGACTCTGGCTCAGTCTTAGGGGGAGCAAAAAGTATAGTGACATTAGCACAGAGGCTCTCTATCTCCTTCTTGAGGGTGGTCACATCAACAGTCGGGGCAGCCTCTCTAGGACTCTCAACTCAGAGGCATTCAGGCGCTGATGAACGGCCTGGACCTTCTGGTCCATCGTATGCTCCATCCACTGTTCAACCCTAGCCTCAGACTTCGCTATAGCACGCTGCATCCATGGCCTCACATGTTGAAGCAAGGTGTCCATCTGTGCCTCTAGCCGTTGTACTCGAGCTAGAGGGAAGGTGGTGGATCCGAAAGAATGAGTGGCTCTGGACAAGCTAGGGGCCTGACTGGCGGCCGGAGATTGAGGAGCCTGTGTTTCTGTTGTAGTGGCTTGAGGGGCAGTGTCATCAACCTCCATCTCCTCCACATTTGCTACAAGATGATCACCCAAGGGTGGCACCTCAACCTGTGGCTCCCTGCGAGGTGCAGCTACATTGGACTCATCCCAAATAAGGCCTATATCAAGAGTCTTGGTTGCCTGAAGCAACCGATCACAATGCCAAACTGGTATACTAGAGTCCCTGCAAAGCTGGAAGATGAGGCAGGGAAATGGAAAAGTGGTGGAGGCCTTGAAGGCCCTCTCATGGATCACCACAATCAGGATGCGACCGAAATCTATCTCCAAACAAGCAACCATAGCTGCACCCATCACCGCACGATCCCAAACTCGGTGTCTTAATACCCAAACTCGATGTTTGAACCTACTCGGCGCTCTCTGAATTAGTAGCAAGATGTCGGGACAGCCATCTCATAAGGGCCTCCCACTTCTCGACATCCCGCTAAAATGCTCCGCTCTGCATAATACCCATTCGATAGTCGAACTCTCCCGTAATGATGGGCATAGTCTGGTTCGAGACATAGATGAACCTACGGAGGGTGGTCTCAGAGATATTCACAGAAAAACCCCGAACTAATGTAGCCTCAAGTGGAGGCTGAGCTGCGGGCTTGGCCCTCTTGGAGATGGACCCTCTGATGGTGGCGGCATAGAAGGCGTAGAACTCCCTGACTATCTCCTCATTGTACTGGCCTGGGGGTTGTGCCATCCCCGCACACATGTGTCTACGGAACAACCCCTCAATGATTGGAATGGTGTGGAGGCTACCTGTGAGAACTCGACGCTCATCGGTGACTAGTCGAGCCATCTTTTCATTATCATTCAGCATGCGGGAATCTAGGTATAACTGAAACTGACCCTGCACACACCATCGATTAGGCTTCTCAACGACTGGTGTAGGCTCAAAATTGGGGGCACTGGAATGTTGCCCGCACTATCAGCCTCAGAAGACGAGGTGGTGCTTCCATTAGAACTGGACCCAGAGCTGGAGTCGAATGCGGACTCAAAGCCAGTTGGTGATCCGATCGGTGTGGCCCCTCATCAGATTAGGGGCAGTGACCACATCGGGAATCACCTACCGGGCTCAATTCCGTGTAGTGCGTGGAGCAGTAGGGGAAGTCCTGGTAGGAGGTGCAATGTAATCACCATCTGTATCCTCATCAATCAGCCGCAATGAAGGTGCTATGGACTTCGATTTACCCTTGGCAGCGTAAGTCAGAGCTTGCTTGGGGCCATAGCATGTAGAAGCTTAATTAGTACCATAGCATGCCAGTAAAACACTTGGATGAATTTTAGAACAAGAAACGAAGCAAAACTAAAAACAAAAATAAATAAAAATTATGGGTAGTAGTTGAACTACCGACCCATGGTGGGTACCTACTGTATGTGGGTGGACCTACGATCCGTAGGTCCCCTCCATAGGTCAGAGTACCCAAAATTGGGTCTCTAATGTGGAACCACGGATGTGCAGAATGGTCCGTCGATGGAACAATGGACCGTAGTCCATACCGTGGTTCGACACTTAGCAAAAATAGGGTGTGCTCCTGTCCCACGAACCCAACCTACGGTCGATAGAATGACCTACGATCTGTAGACGAGCTCTCTTGGTTCATTCTGTGCCAGGTATTCAGATGGTTCACTTATTTCAAGCCTTTTCAATCACAAATTTTACTCAACTTAGGCCTATACATGCATTTCAACAAGTAGTATGGGAGTTAATCATCTTTAGGGTTCCAATTTGACAGGATTTCACAATTTATCACACCGATACTCATAAACCCAGGTCAACTTCCAATTCGGCCTATTAACTTGAATTATTCAATTTTTTTAAGTAATTACACACTCACATACCATCATACCAAGGGTGTTCTAGCATACAATTTGTCATACAAACAGAAAATTAACAACCGAAGGTCAAGTTCATTGTTGTGATTTCAAAAGGAAACTATGAACAATTTCAAAGTTTGGGATAAATCAACATACCTTACAAGTATACAACAATGGTGAGTGTCTGATTGCAATAAGCTTCTAGACCCTTTTGGCAAGCCTTTGACACCTAACCCGGACTGTGGAATCGTTGGGGAATGGAAATGAGGGATTTGGGAGAGAAATGGATGATTTGGGATTTTTGGGAAGTGAATGGGGGATTATACAAGAGTTGTAGGAGTGATTAGGGGGATTTAGAGGGTTCAAAAATGGTTGGGGGATTTAGATGGACGTGGGAAGTGTTTTGAATTTGAATGGTTTTATTTAAAGGGGGTCTGGGTCGGGTCAGCAGAACCCTAATTTTGGACCCACGAGACCCCGTCTACAGTCTGTGGGTCGACCTACGGACCGTAGGTTAGGTACGTAGGTCACTCTGAAACTTAGAATAATTAGGAAACTTACCTGGGGTCTACGAATGCCATTCACGGTCTATGGATGGACCCACGAACCGTCAATGGGGTCCGTAGACCTCTACACAACCTTTTTCTGCAGATTCAGCTTTTCATCCCTGCACACACAGCAACCATTAGGCCTTTCTTTTTACATTTTCTGGACACTTTTTATACACGGACCCTATGCTATATCTATCCAACACTAATACTAAAACAAAACACCTATCAAAAGAACTACAAAAATCAAAATACAAGAGTAAAACTCCTATATCGAGAAGAAAAAGCTGTAGTTGGCTAGATAGTACATCTTGGGTTACCTCCCAAGCAGCACTTGATTTAACATCGCGGCACGAAGCAGTCCCCTTGATTACTCAGCCTTCATCAAGGTAATAGGCCTCAATCACTTCTTGCACGATCTCAAATTTCCCCATGTAGACTTTGATCCTTTGCCCGTTCACCTTGAATCTTATCCCCTCCTTGTTCTCGAGCTCAACCGCTCTATGTGGAAACACTTGAGTGATTTTGAATGGCCCGGTCCACTTGGACTTGAGCTTGCCAGGAAACAGGCGCAACCTTGAGTTGAATAGAAGCACTAGATCACCCACAACAAATTCACGCTTGTCAATCTTTTGATCATGATACTTCTATATCTTCTCCTTGTACAAGGCTGAACTTTCATAAGATTTTAGGCGAAATTCATCAAGCTCATTCATGTCATTCAATCTTTGACTCGATGAGGCGCCCCAATCCAAATTCAACTTTTTAGCGCCCACATAGCCTTATGCTCTAGCTCTACCGGCAAATGGCATGACTTCCCATATAGAAGTTGGTAGGGGGATATACCTATAGGAGTCTTGAATGCGGTGTGATAGGCCCATAGAGCATCATCAAGCCTCCTTGACCAATCAGTTCTATTTGCATTCACAGTGTTTGCAAGAATTTGCTTTATCTCTCTATTTCACACTTCAACTTGCCCACAAGACTGCGGATGATAAGGAATGGTTATATTGTGATGGACTCCATATTTCTTTAGAAACGCCTTGAACAACTTATTACAAATGTGGGAACCTCCATCGCTAATAATTGCCCTAGGTGTACCAAATCTGGAGAAAATACTCTTTTTCAGGAATGCGGTGACACTTTTCCCTTCATTGCTTGAAAGCACAATTGCTTGCACCCATTTCGACACATAATCAACTGCAATAAGAATATACTTCATCCCATGTGAACTCACAAATGGACCCATAAAGTCAAGGCCCCATACATCAAACAACTCAAT
>NW_006238951.1:672084-702360 GCF_000226075.1 Solanum tuberosum | reverse complement strand
CTCCTTCTCTTTGGCAACGATCACAAGACTTGGCAAAATCTTGTGCATCTTGATGGATGGTAGGCTAGTAATACCCACACTGCAAGATTTTATTAGAAGTCCTAATACCACTATGATGCCCACCAACAGGCAATGAATGACACGCCTCTAGTATACTCATCATCTCAACCTCAAGCACACAACAACGAATAATCCCATCAGCACAAATACGGAACAAGACTCATCCCAAAAGAACTTCTTCACATCATGCATAAACTTTTTCCTTTGGTGAAAAGATAAATCTGATGGAACCAGATCACTTGCCAAGTAGTTAGCAAAGTCTGTGAACCAAGGAATTAGATCATGAGAAACAGCCAATACATGTTTGTTTGGAAAAGCATCACTAATTTCAGCCCCATCTCCTAGCTTGAGCATAGCTTCCTCCTCTAATCTGCACAAATGATTGGCAACTTGATTTTCTGTCCCCTTTCTATCTTTCACCTCAAAATCAAACTCTTACAGCAATAACACCAATCTAATCAACCTCGGTTTTGCATCTTTTTTAGCCATCAGATACCTCAATGCAGAATGGTCAATATGCACTATGACCTTAGTACCAAGCAAGTAGGATCAAAATTTCTCAAATGCGAAAACCATAGCAAGGAGTTCTTGTTCAGTCACCGTATAGTTCTTTTGAGCCATATTCAGAGCTTTGCTTGCATAGTAAATAGGATGAAGAATCTTCTCTCGCCTCTGTCCCAATACCACACCAAGTGCTACTCCACTCGCATCACACATCACTTCAAAAGGTTGCCTCTAATCTGGTAAAATATTGATAGGTGCGGAAACTAGATTTTCTTTCAACTCTCCAACTGCTCTCGGACAAGCATTGCTTTCAACTCTCCAAACTAGCTTTGCTTTCAACTCTCCAAATGCTCTCGGACAAGCATCATCAAAATAAAACTTACACTCCTTTTCGAGCAGTTTGTACAATGGGTGTGCAATTTTGGAGAAATCCTTGATTAACCTTCTATAAAAGCCTACATGCCCAAAAAACTTCTAATACCTTTAACAGAGATAGGTAGTGGAAGCTTTTCTATCACCTCAACTTTAGCTCTATCAACCTTAATACTCTTCTCAGAAATTCGATGACCCAGCACTATCCCCTCTTTCACCATGAAGTGGCACTTTTTCCAATTGAGCACAAGATTGCACTCTTCACACCGTTTCAGTACCTCGGCCAAATGCATCAGACAACCATCAAACGAGTCACCTACCACAGAGAAATCATCCTTAAATACCTCAATAGTGTCCTCCACTATATCTGAAAATATCGACATCATGCAACGCTGAAAAGTCGCTGGACTATTACACAACCCAAATGGCATCCGTTTGAAGGCGAAAGTCCTATAAGAACAAGTGAAGGTGGTCTTTTCTTGGTCTTCCGAAGCAATGGATATTTGATTGTAGCCCGAATAACCATCAAGAAAGCAATGCCAACCCTTACCAGCAGGTCGATCCAGCATTTGATCCATGGACAACATAGGGAAGTGATTCATTTATGTCCAAGAATTCAGTTTCTGATAGTCCATGCATACTCTCCATCCAGTCACTGGACGCATCGGAACAAGCTTGTTCTTTTCATTAGGAACCACAGTAATCCCACCTTTCTTAGGAACACACTGAACAGGACAGACCCAACTACTATCTGTGATAGGGTATATGACTCCAGCATCCAACTATTTGATGATTTCCTTTTCTACAACCTCTTGCATAGGCGAATTTAGTCTCCTTTGGTGCTTGATACTAGGCTTGTGGTTCGGCATGAGTTAGATTTTATGAGAACAAATGCCAGGAGGAATACCAATAATGTCCGCAATAGTCCATCCAATAGTCCTCTTGAACCTCTTCAACACAAAAACCAATTCCTCAACTAGTACCTCATTCAAATCAACCGCAATGATGACCGGTAAAGTACCATATCTCCCTAAGAATACATACCTCAAATGAGATGGTAGAGCCTTGAGCTCCAATTTTGGAGCCTCTTCAACAGACGGTTTTGCGGGTAAAGAGGCGCGATTTTTCATATCTAGCTCCAATTTCTTTGGTTTGGAACGAAATTCAAACCTATCAAGTGCGGTGACTAATTCATCATAGTCTTCAATATCATCACCCTTAAAATTCATCATTACCGTTGTCAGTGCATCAACACCCAACCTCTCTTCAATAGACACATCAGAACCTCGCTCCACAATATGATTCACCACTGATACTTACTTGAGATCGCTTTCCTGCTTCATAGACCTACATATATTAAAATTTACCCCTTCACTATTCAATTGGAACTTCGTTTTCCCTCTCTCCATATCGACCAAGGCGCGTCCAGTAGCAAGGAATGGTCTCCCTAAGATGATGGGAACCTCAAAATCAACCTCACAACCAAGTATCACAAAATCCGCCAGAAAGATGAACGACTCCACTTTCACGAGGACATCTTGGAGAACACTAATGGGCTTCTTCACAGTTCTATAGGCCATGAGTAGTCACATCGCAATCGGTTTTAGATCCCCTAAACCCAATTTCTTGTAGATAGACGATCGCATCAGATTAATGTTAGCACCCAAATCACACAACGCCTTCGCAAAATACAACAATCCAATGGTACAAGGAATAGTGAAAGCACCAGGATCCTCTTTTTTCTGCACAAGTGACCTAGTAGCAATAGCACTGCAATGTTGCAACTTCTCATCATTTTCAAAACTAACAGCCCTCTTCTTAGTTATCAAATCTTTCATAATCTTCGCATACCCAGGCATTTGCTCCAAAGCCTCTATCAATGGAACATTGATGGAAAGCTGTTTCAACATATTAATAAACATGCGGTATTTTCCTTCTTCAGTCTTCTTTATCCACTTTTGTGGGAATGGAGGTAGAGGTCTAGGCATGGAAACAATTTTTTTGGTTATCCCGACTTCTTTCTCTGTAGCATTTTTGGACTCTCGAGTTCCTCTTCATCTCTTTCTACCACAATCTCAACTTCAGACAGCATAGGGGGATCAATGGTTTGTTTACCTCCTCAAGTCATGACTGCCGTACAATTCCCATCATTCTTTGGATTATGGATAGTGTTACTAGGAAATGTGTCAGGCTAACGTGGGTTCACAGTAGTTGACAACTAATTAAACTGAAGCTCAAGTTGTTTTATCGACACTGCATGAGCATCAACTTTTTGACCAATTCTAGACAAGTCATTTTTATCTCTTTCACATTCCCATCAGTCGAATCAAACCATTTCATCATCTTTTGCATCATCTCCTCAATCCGTGATATACTACCCCCAGCTTCCCTATTACCAGATTCCCGATTTGCAGGTGGAACATAAGGCCCAACTCTCTCATTTTTGTTGCCATAGTTGTCCGGTTGTAGTTGTTATCATGATTGTAGTTCCCATCCTGGACATAGTTACCCTCTCGATTGTAGTTACCATAATTCCGACCTTGGTTTCCTATCCCTTGGCGCCAATTATACGAGTTGGAACCTTGGGCGTTGGCTCGGAAACCCCCCATCTGATCATTCACCAAATAAGCATCATTTTTATAGTACCATTCCTCAACTGGTGGTGGTGGAGTTCAAGTTAAGTAGTTTACCGCATTCACCTTTTCTGCACCTCCGCTCACATGCCTCAACACCAACCCAAGTTATGTCCTCATCTGAGCCATCTCCTCACGAATGTCATCGGCAAATTGACTAGGTGCAGCTTGAACTGCAAAAGTGTTTCTTCCGATGTCTAACTTTCTAGTTCTCCATGCTTTATTATTTCGGGAAATCTTCTCCAATTTCTCAGCGATCTCCTCAAAAGTGCACTCACCATATGATCTTCGAGCAATAGAATCCAGTACAGCCTTGCTATTGTCATCCTGACCTCTATAAAATTACTCCTTCAGTGACTCATCATCAATGTAGTAATTCGGAACACTTCTTATAAATGCAATGAACTTATCCCATGAACTGCTCACACACTCTCCCGATAGTTCTACAAAAAAATTTAGTTTGTCCTTGTGATTCAGCTTCTTGGACAACAGAAAAAACATTGCCATGAACACCTTGTGCAATTGGTCCCATGTATGAATCGAGTTGTACGGAAGCTCAGAAAACCACACCGCAGCATCTTCGGTCAATGATAGAGGGAAGACTCTCAACCCTAAGACGTTCATATCTAACTCTGATCGTCCCACACAACTCTTGCAAACACTCCTCAACTTGGCCATGTGCCCATGTGGATCTTCTAAAGCCATACCATAAAACAACACCCTTGTTTTAAGCATCTACATCAGACTGCTAGTCAACATGAATGTGTGCCCTGGAGGTAGAGGTGGGAGAACAATAGGTCTTTCTAATTCAACGATGTTGAAGTCGACCCTGTAGTTATCACGCAACATTAGTTATGGTGGATTCTCCACCGTTAGTGCATCTCCGAGTAGATTACCACCACGATCCTAAGCATTATCATCATTCACTTGTTCTACATGCTCCTCTATGACTGGATTATTTTGGACCCCTTGATTATTCATCTTTCTCAAAGTTTTGCTCAACTCTGGATCGTATGGGGTCAATGATTCGCCTCGACTCCGTGTACTTTGCATACACTAGAGTGGAAACCTGAAGAAAACAAAAACAAAAGAAAACGTAAAATTAGGAAATAATTGACTAAAGTTCAATAACGTAGTTAAGCTTAATCTAAAAGCCTTATTCCCCGGCAGCGGCGCCAAAATTTGATACGCTCAAATTACACTTCCCTAAAGAAGTATAAGCGATCGTTATCAAGTAAAGAACCCAACTTGGAGGTTGGGGTCAATCCCAGGAGGAATATGGTTCAGACTTAAACTTAACTTACGATTATATTCGTTTAGTCAAACTATTTCCGAGACAAGTAAGTAAAGGGGGGGATTTGTGAAACAAATAACTAATTGTTGTTTAAGTAACAAGTGAGAACGATTCAAACTTCGAGTTATCAATAAGAGAAAGAAACTAGGGTGTCTGTGTTCCCCATAAGCTCATAACGTGGTAATCCTAATAACAGCAATCCTTTCCTAGTGTTTAACATGCAAATTTGGAAAGATACGAATCCCTAAGTGATTAGTCCTGCTAATAGGGAATTTTACTCCGCACCTTGGTCCGGCTACGTGTGTATAATTTACTATCCCTTACCTTTACCTCAGATTATACATCACATCAATGTATGGCTTAGTTTTCACCCTCGCACCAATTGACATTAGACTATTAGATAGTATCACACTAAATCTCTATTGATAATTCTTTTCTTATTAACTACCTCATTGGTTCGACAACTAGCAAAAGGAAAGTTCTAACGCGTGTACTGGTTAAAAAGACTTCTAAGTGAAAGAATTACCAATACATGTATCAACACTATTCAAGAATTACTTAGTTATTATTCATACGTTGTTAATCGCTCATGGTTCCCACAACCCTAGTTGTGGATTTAGCTACTAATGCTTGAAAGAACACAATTCATGATTTGATAATAAGAATTCATGAACCTACGTTTAGAGTAAAAGAAACCCGAAATCACGAATTGAATTCCAAAGAAAAAAATCTTATAAACCGAAATCCAGAAATCAAATTGCCAAAGTTTGGAAGTTAAATCCCAAGAAAATATCAAGAACTAAAAGTAAACAATAATGTCTAACCCCCAAAAATGAGGTTTACATACCCTATTTATAGAAAAACATGTCCTAAACAAAAAGGAAACAAAATAAGGAAATAAACTTCTGGGACGCGGCTTTGATCGACAACTAGACCTACAGACCGCGGGTCGACCTACGGTCCGTAGGTCATCTCCGTGGGTCAACACTTAGACTTTTTCTTCAAAAGCCTGGCACCATCATTCTCTGATCAGCATTAACAAACGTCCAGGACGGACCGTAGGTCGACCCGCGGTCTGTAGGCTTCCACACTAATGAATTTCATTAGGTACTAGAACTTTAACTCTCTAAACACCTTCTACGGATGTGCAGGACGGCCCGTAGGTCGACCTATGGTCCATGGATCTCTTCGTGGTTCCACACTTGGTCAGACTTCCCTGATGCTCCTATCTACGCCCACCCATCAATGGACCGTCGTAGTACTTATGGTCCGTAGGTCCCTTTGTAGGTGGCCACTTCTGCAGAATTTTCAGTTGTCATATCACTCAATCGCATCCAAGCCTATTTCCTGCAAACATGACACAAAAACATTATTTCAAATAAAAATGGCCCTAGACACTCACAACCCTTAAGTGAAATGTAACAAAAATACCGTAAACTCACGGTATATCAATCCAGGATTGGCGTAGGTTGTGTGTTGATGCAGCGAGGTAAGGTTATAACTTATGCTTCTAGACAACTTAAAGTACATGAGAAGAACTACCCGACTCATGAACTCGAACCTGCAGTTGTAGTATTTGCTCTAAAGATTTGGAGACATTACTTGTATGGTGTTCATGTTGATGTGTTCACATATCATAGGAGACTCCAGTATGTGTTCACCTAGAAAGAATTGAATCTTCGTCAGAGGAGATGTCTTGAATTCCTCAAGGACTATGATATGAATATGTGTTTTACCATCCTGGTAAGGCAGATGTAGTAGCTGATGCTTTTAGCAGATTATCTATGGGTAGTGTAGCACATGTTGAGGAATAAAAGAAGCAATTAGCAAAAGATGTTCACCAGCTTTCTCTCTTAGGAGTTGGTCTTACGAACATATTAGATGGTGGTGTAATAGTTCAGAATCTTCGTTGGTAGCGGAGGTTAAGGAAAAAAAAAGATAGTGATCCTGTATTACTTCAGTTAAAGGGTGCAGTTCATCAACAGAAAGTTGAGGTTTTCTCCCAAGGGGGAGATGGTGTACTTCGTTACCAGGGTCGCTTATGTGTTCCTAATGTGGGTGAGTTGAGACAACAAATCCTTACAAAAGCCCATAACTCCAGGTATTCCATTCATCCAGGTGCCACTAAGATGTACTGTGATCTACGGGAAGTCTTTTGGTGGGACGGCATGAAGAAGGACATAGCAGATTTTGTGGCGAAGTGTCGTAATTGTCAACAGGTTAAGGTAGAACATAAAAAACCAGGAGGTATGACTCAAGAGATTAACATCCCTATATGGAAGTGGGAAGTTATAGATATGGACTTCGTTACGGGTTTACCTCCTACTCGCAGACAGTATGACTTTATTTAGGTGATAGTAGACAGAGTCACTAAGTCCGCTCACTTCTTGGTTGTCAAGACTACAGATTCAGCGGAGGATTACGCTAAACTCTACATTAATGAGATAGCCAGGTTGCATGGGGTTCCCTTGTCTATCATCTCAGATAGAGGTCCTTAGTTTACCTCTCATTTCTGGGGATTGTTCCAGAAAGGTCTTGGTACTCAGGTAAATCTCAGTACAACATTTCATCCGCAGACGGATGGTCAAGTAGAGCGTACCATTCAGACCTTAGAGAACATATTGAGAGCTTGTGTGATCGATTTCAAGGTCAGTTGGGATGATCACCTACCTCTCATAGAGTTCGCCTATAATAATAGCTATCATTCCAGTATTCAGATGGCCCCTTATGAGGCATTATACGGGCATAGGTGCAGATCTCCAATTGCTTGGTTTGAATTAGGTGAAGCAACATTGATTGGGCCTGATTCGTTTCATGAGGCTATGGAAAAGGGTCAGCTCATCAGAGATAGACTTAAGATAGCTTAGAGTCGTCAAAAGTCATGTTCAGATGTGAGGAGAAGGGACTTAGAATTTGAGATCGATGATTGGGTTTTCCTAAAAGTGTCACCTATGAAAGGGTTAATGAGATTTGGCAAGAAAGGGAATCTCATTCCGAGATATGTAGGTCCTTACAGAATCCTGAAAAGGGTTGGAAATGTGGAATATGAGTTAGATTTGCCAGTAGAACTAGCAGCGGTTCATCCAGTCTTTCAGATTTCCTTATTGAAGAAGTGTACGGGTCATCCGGCATCTATAGTACCATTAGAGAGTGTAGCTATGAAGGATAATCTCACTTATGATGAAGTGATTCACATAGTCTCACTTATGATGAAGTGCCAGTTGAGATCCTTGACCATCAGGTTCATAGGTTGAGAAATAAAGAAGTCACTTCAGTGAAGGTTTTGTGCAGGAATCAGTCCGTAGAGGGAGCTACTTGGGAAGCAGAAGCAGCCATGAAAGCCCAGTATCCTCGCCTCTTTTCTTCCGATTTCATTTCATCTTGAGGTAATAGTTCCTCTCCGGTCTCTCAGTTTACTCTTGCGTAAATTCAATTATAATATTTTGTTCCTTCAGTAGTTCTTGCATTTCAGCACATTTGCATGTTCTTGGAACTCAGTTCAGTAAGATTTCAGTTTCCAGTACTTAGTGGTAAGGATTGCAGCTCCTTCCCTCCATACTCAGCTAGTTAGACTTCATTCGAGGACGAATGTTCCCAAGGGGGAGATATTGTAACACCTCAGAACTTAGCTCAGACAGACCAGCATAAAATTGGTGAACCACGGCAGGGTTCACAAACCGTGAAAGGAACCACGGTCTATCGACCTTCCTATGGCTCATTCCAACCCAGGAGTGGTGGACCAAGGGACCCTTCACGGACCATGGGCCACCTCACGAGCCATGGGAAGGCTCGTGGGAGCGAGACAGAACCACCCAAGCTCAGTCAGCAAACCACAGAGCCCTCCACGGGCCGTGTTCTTGATGACGAGCCGTGGTGAGGCTCGTTCAGTTGAACCAGTAGACCTCTAGCCCAAGTGAAGGACCACGGTGACCTTCACGGTCTGTGATCCTTCACATGGTCCGTGAAATGGAAGATGGAAGGGCCCTAGAACCACTAGTCACTGGCCAAGGACCACGATCCACTTGACAGGCCTTGGTCCCTTTGACGATCTGTCATAGGGCCCGTGGAAGCCCCCGTTAGTTTTAAGTTAGGGTCGTTTTGGTATTTTCCCCTATGCAATTGACACCTTAACTACGTCGTTTAAACCCTAAACTACACCGTTTTACTCAGTTTAAGCATAGTAACTTAGTCAGAACTTACCCAAAACGATTATTAGCCAGAAATTCACCAAGATTAGAATGAAAAGAAGAGAAAAGAGCGATAGCTTTCTCAAGAACACGCAACAGGTTTTCTTCAGTTCCAGCCTCGAATTGAAAGATTTCTCCGTGAATTTAGTCACCATGTATATGGGATTTCACTAGTCGGTTCCTTTCATCCACTAGGTCCCTAGAATTCAGTGAGATTATTGATTCACTATACCTTGCTTAGACCTAGGGTTTCTAAAACCTTAGATATTGGTTGTGATTTAGATGTTATATTATTCTGAATCACATTATCATATTTTCATGAAATCATTACTTAGTTCCTCGCATGAAACTCAGAACCCTAGTTGTGTAGATTCGTTTAGTTCATGAATTATATTAGCTTGGTCAGTTAAGCAGACAACATGCTCCAGTTTTCGAATGTTTCATTGTTAGTACATAGATGTGCATTCTTAGTTAGCATGTCAGAATATTGAGCTAATCTTGTATTTCAGTTAAGTTGTGTCATACACATTTCTTTTTGGGAGTAGTCTTAGCTCCGAGTGTGACTAGTGTTCAGTGTACCCTCATAGTCCTAGAAGTACGTGCCCCCGTAGGTTTATAAGTTCCCTCTGTGAGCATCATATTTAGTGACCATGCCAGTCATGTTTTTATACCCCTGACAATGTATATTGGGTCCTCTCGATGGGGAGTATACATCAAACTCTGCATTTAGCTCATGTGGTTTTATGTCGGTTAATAGTAGCTCCCACAGTCAAATTCTAGTGCATTTGGCCAGGTTTTCAGTTATTCATCGGTATTCAGTCTCACCATGTTTTGTTCATGATTAGTACTTGGTCATTATATTTAGCTCAATTTTCAGTTATATTTCAGTATCTATGTTTCTATTCAGATTATGTTATTTACTCAATAATGATTCTTCAGTTATACTCTATATCATGCATGTTCAGTACATTCCAAGTACTGACGCATATTGTGCGCTACATCCTTTCATGATGTAGGTTCAGATACTCAGCCTCTAGATCACCCATAGATCGGGTCATGATCCATATTCAGCAGCTTCAGTGATGAATCCTCATACTTCGAGGACAATAGGCATGTTTTCATATTCAGTCTTTTATTTCAGTTTCCAGTTTTGCTAGAGTTAGTTGGGGGCATGTCCCAGCAACTCTAGTCAGTAGAGGCTTTTCAGACATAGTATTAGATTCAGCTTTAGTTTTTGAGTGATTGTTCAGCATCACTAAACTTTTAGAAGTTTGTTTTATATAATCAGATCAGTATTGGGTATTCCCCGCCTCCCCCCATCTTTCAGTTAATTGTTTTAAGCTTCCGCATAGTATAACTTTATTCAGTTGTTTTAGTATGTTTATGATATGCCAGCAGCAGGGTTAGGTTGGGGTGACTCGTGATCCTAGGTCCCGTGTTTACGTCAAGGGGGTAGCCTCGAGGCGTGACAATACAATTGTACACTCCCGTGAAAATCTACCATACATTAAATAACTACCAGGCTCTGGAAGATTGAACCAATCTTTGGCTATTTGCACCCCAAAAAAATTAATGACTTGATAAAGTAGTCAATATTGAATGACATTCCAATATTTCATAATTTGCAGTAAGATGGACACTACAGGTTAATTAATACTAATTGAAAAATAAGAGTCGCGGTGTAAAGGCCAATTTCATTCCATAATAAACTTTCACATATTCCATTTCATCCTAGAAATCCGTCTTACCCCAATACAAAAACAAACATATATTAAAGATGTTGTACCGTTCTATACACGTACATGCAAAGGAGATGCACCAATTGTTATGTATGTACCAAGTCAAGAAATAGGTGCAATTAAAGGATGAAGAAAACTCACCAGATCTCAAAAATACAGCGGGAACCATGGACAAAGACCAAACAAACACAGTAGGCACGAAACAAAATGTTGGGTGGAAAGAAGGATTTGTGTGGACTCTTAGAAAGGATGAATCATAAATAAAAAACGTAATTTGTTTTGTAATAATATAATTGAGATTGCGGGACTGAAAATTGTGAACTTCCCTTATGAAGAATAGTCTTTTACTCAATACAAACTTGATGAATGCTCTTGTAAAGTTAGTGTTATCTTAATTGTAGATTGCTAATACAGTCTGCATTAGATGGAAAATGTTGATCTGCTAGATTATGATGATACGAGACAAAAAATTAATTTTCACATCCAAAATCTTATGAAACAATCAATGAAAAATCAAGAAGTAGAAGCGTGTATACCTAGAAAAATTATGCTTTGAAAAGAGGTAGAAATTGAGCGAGCAAAAAGTTACCTTGAAAGATTTCAATAGAAATACTAATATACATGCATAGCTCAAAGCTAGCATATTTGTTTCCCCTATCTTTCCCACCTGCTCACATGCATCGATAACAATAGATTAGATCAGGGGTAGGGCAATCCTTGCTCAAGGAATGCCAAGCGACGCTGCTTTAAGGATAAACATGTACTGCTTTCTATAAAACCACGTGTATCACTATTTTTTATGTCAAAAATGGAACATCCCAATTCATATTGACTCTCATCTTTGCTTTACTCTTCCTTCTCTGCAGCGCAATTTTCATGACAGCCATTTCTAGCTCTGCCACCTAATGAGATGCAATCAGATCTAATCAAAACTTGTGGAGGACATATGAACAACATAACCAAACAAATAAAGAAAGCTTACCCCAAAGGTATATTCATCCAAAATCAACCAAGAAAAACTTCCATAATAAGCCACGCAATGCTCCCAGTTTGATAAAAAGAGAGCTTGTTAGCTAAAAATTATGGCTACTCTTGTTGTACGTTGGAATTCTAAGAAATACATATCAAAATATGGGAAACAAGTGAAAATGTGAAAATGTGAAAATGTGAAAAGTGTTATATGACATACCTCAGTTTTTAAATTTTGCAATAAGTTGTAACAGATAATGTGTCTAGCACACTGTCACTCAAGTGTATGACATTTGTCGTTCTTAAGACCATTCTTTCTTTATTTAATGGAAGAGTCCACTGCCTCCTCATTAGCCTCAAACATGCCATCCACTGGAAATTTTTGCTTTACCTATAGAATATGCATTGAATAAAGGCCACCAGAAAGATAAAACAACAAACAAATATTGACATATGATGACATAATTAGACAAAACTTGAAATGGTATTATTTTAAAAAGCCTCACAATGCATCATTGCGGAGCGAAAATACAAAAAGAATTTGCACAAATAATACCACATGGAATAAAGCAATAATCTAAAACATAAGTTAAGATTATTATCATCATATCATATATATTATTATAAGTGGGAAGCTCCAAAGTGAAAAGTTGAATTACCATTTTTTCCCTTTACTAAATTAAAATTTGATTAAATATAAATATTTTAATTACATAATGGTAGAATTTGAAGTCCTTAAGCCCTTTAATAATTAAATTATCATTTTCTTAATAATGAGTACAGTGATGTTGCTTTTAATCGTAATCATAAATCTCATAATGGAAGAATTTGAAAAGTTATGATATGGAAAGTCATTCATCAGTTTAATGTAGAAATCAATATCAGAATTAAAATTTGAATTTAAAGGGTCATTTCCTAATGATATTTAAGAACCAACTTATAAATATGGAAGCTCACAATAGGAAATCGAATTAAGGAAATTGCACAATTCAACATGAGAAGATAAGAGAGTTAGAAGTTGCATGTGAGGATAACCAAAAAAATACTGAAAATTGGTAATCAAGAAGAAAAAATGGCAGCGGAAAAAAAAGTAAATTTAATACATGTGTAGTATTAAACATTGAACAGTCTTATGTTGATATGTTGATATATTGTCTCTAACAATAACAAAGTTTCCTTTTCAGGGCATGAGGACTTTCTTTGCAATATCCTCAACTTTTCGTTCTTGCTTTCTTTCTCCATTATAGAATTTTTTTTCCATGAAGCATTTAGAATTGTATGGGTGCTGGACTTGAAGTTTAGATATCAATTTAAGATATATATAGAAATTTTCTTATTGTGCATTTAAATGAGAACCATTAATCATTTTTGTTATTCGTTTTTGCACATACTAATATATCATATGTTTGGACCTAATAACATAAAAATGTAACTCATTATTTTAGTTACCAAACTAAATTTTGCAGGTTCATCAAATGTCTAATCATTTGACATACAATAGAGAAGTTATTTGAATAGATTGATTGTTCATCTATTTTAAATTATTATTTTTTTGAATAGCTTGTGATACTGATTAAAATGTGAATTTGACAGTAATTCATACCTTTCACAGGACTCACGTGCAAAGCACGTGTCCAGGACTAATTTTTAATAAATGTAAAACTATGTTCAGGTTTTTACCTTTGGAAACCCAAAATGAGATTAGGTAAAGCTACTTTCATTTTAAATTAATCAAGAGAGAGTCAAATAAAATTGCAATCTTTAGAAATTGCTAGTTTTTATGCTAAACCCCCACTGTATCTCTAAGAAATCAAGTCATCTATAGTTGGTTCAAGATTGCACACATTGAGCACCCAATGATTCAATGTGGTATTGGTAGAAATGGCTACCATTAAATGGTAATTCTTAATATTTTATATATGTGAGATTACAAAGTATGAATTGAGAATTATGATTAATAAATAGGATTTACAAAACTAATCTATTTATCTGAGTCATTAGAATATACTCAATGTATCATATATATATTGTCGTTCATAAATATATAGTAGTAAATGTTTATTTACCCGAAAGGAAATTTGCCTTTAGATACTAGTATTACTTAATTAATTCATGAGAATAGATATTTCATGCTTTCATTGGTCCGAAAGAGAGAAACGTCATATCTTTAATTCTCAGATATATTAACAGAAAGGACAATTGATATAAGAAGGTGTTATATGTCTTAGACAAAGGGAAGACACGAAATATGTCTTATGCTCATGAGATAATTATTAGAAGAGAATGAAAATGTGAATCAAGTTATTTTAATCTTGAGGGAGAAGGCACAAGTACCCCCGTAGACTATGACCGAAATTCCAAAGACACACCTTAACTAAACTAAGGTCTCATTACCCCATGTAACGGCCTGTTTCCGTCGTTATAGAAAAGCCAACGGGGGAAAATTTGGGACCGGAAAACTTTTTTGTAGTATTTGAATTTTTCCAACCTTATCCATATTTGGACGAAATTGGAGTCCTTGAGGTTTAGGGAAATATGGTAACAATCCGGTGAAGTAAGTATGATTTTGATTACATGAGTAGTTAGATAACTCGTTAAGGAATCCGTACGACTTTACAGAATTGAATTCGAGCGAGTAGAACTCCAGAATCGATCTTAGCATAAAGGGTATTTACTGAGCGTCGTGGGTTAGAGGTGTGTTGTGAAATGAGAATTTTGGAATTCTTGAATTAGCTCTCTATCTCGAGAATGCCGCCGTGGCGCTGGGTTTTGCTGCTGTGGCGGGGCCACTGTGGCGGGGTAGTGGCCGTTGTGGCGGGCTCGACGTGAATTAAAGTCATTAATAAACCCCTAAACGACCTTATTTGGCACTTTTTGATTTTTAGAGCTAAGGAACGAACCTCAGGTGACTCCTACTCATTTTTCACCATTCTTGAGGCTAAATGTAAGCTTTTCACTCCCCGAATCCATTTTTCCATTTGTAGAACGTAAAAGAATGGGTGAATATTGATGGGCGGGGAGGGTTTTGTTATAGATTCTATGGTGGAAACAACCCTAATTTGGATAATTCAGATCATGGGTTTGATCTAGGATTCATAGAATTGTTAGTAATCCGGGTAATTAATGAGTTTCTTAGGGTTTCAAACTTGTTTCGAGGTAGGTGATGGTTGTAATTCTATACACTACAACAAATTCGATTATTAGTGACAAATAATTTTGTCACTAAAAACTCTTATTTCGTCACAAAAGGACATTTGTGACGAGAAATAATTTGTCCATAATTTGTCCCTAAAGCATGGGTCACTAAATGTATACAAATACGATTTAGTGTTTCGTCACTAAATAGAGTTGCATTAACTACGAAAATTCTTTTTGTCCCCAAATGGATACCATTGATGACAAACTTATTCGTCATAAAAATTATAAAATTTTGTAGGTAATAGTATATTTTCGTCACTAAAGAGGTTATTAAGGCTAACGAAATTGATGTGTCACTAATTATTTAGTTCGATCAGTGATGACTTCATTTGTCTTTAATGTCATATGTATTTCGTAGTTGAACAAACATTATTTCGTCACTAAAAATTAGCTTTTACATACAAATTCTTTTTTTGTCACTAAATGTATAAATTAATGACAACTTTCCTTTTTATAATTTTGTAGCCAAAACAATCTTTTCGTCACTAAAAATATTTCATTTATTCGACAAAATACAATTTTCACTACAAGATGTCATAATTAGCGAGAATTACACTTGCCATATACTACAAAGTTAATTTGTAGGTAATAAGTAGCAATTTTAAGCATAAAATTATTTTTGTCACTAAATATCATATTTTTAAGACGAAATTGTGAGTGTCTTAAAAAATATAATATAATCATCACAAAAAATTAAGCTTTTAACAATATAACGTAGTCATCACTAAAATTTAAGCTTTTAAAGATCAAATATTGTCACTAATCACAAGCATCCGAAAGAACCAAACCAAAGGATAACTATTCTGAAGGGGTTTTCCCTCAACTTTATTTCAACAGCCTTTATAGTATCATTCAAATCAGTGTAACATCATAAAAAATGTAGAATATATTTTGTCAAAAAAATTACAATCAGTCACTTAGCCTCAAATCTGCCTGAATTGCAGGAAATAATTGTCCAAAGATGCAGTAGTTTTTCTCAAAATGCAGGCAGCAAGAAACAACCTCAAAATGCAGCAGCTCATGGCAAAAATGCAGCTGTAAATGGCCAAAAATGCAGTGACAAATGTCCCAAAATTCAACAACAAAACGACCTCAAATAGTGGCAACAAATAGTCCCAAAACATAGCAGAAATTAGCCAAAGATTGCAGCAACAAATATTCTCAAAATATAGCAGATTAATGCCTCAAATGCAATAACTATTTGCAGTAAAATACAGTAGTTGCAAGCAATACATGGCAACTGTCCATTGGTAACTCAAGAGTCCAGCAACTCAGAAGATACAAGCTCACGTGATGCTTGAGAATTTCCTCATGTTATGAAAAAAAAAAGTTGAGCAATAAGAGTCTAGAAACAATTAGCTTTTAACAACATGAGAATAAATGACAGTATAAAGTATTTTCCTTGTTGAAAGATTATCATAACTTAGGTGAGGTTCCGGATTAAAATTTTGAGTATCTTTAATAGAAAATGAACTTACAAAGCTGATTACAAAAAATAATACCAACATCAAACTTAACAGATATATGTAACACGGAGCTGAATTTCAAATGTCACACAAGCTCAGAAGTTCTCCAGAAATTAGGCATAGTAGGACCAAATAGCTAAAGATAACAAGCCAGACAGAGCATTTGAAAAACATTTCATACATCTGAAAATAAGATAAAAACTCAGTAAGGAACAAAACAAATCAAAACAGAACAAATCAGAACATAACTTTTACAAACATAGGACACCCTTTTAATGTGGAAACTAGCAGTAATCACGGAAAAAAAGACGAATTCTTATTTCCATTTTGGCACCCATTTGTTGTGAAGGAATAAAACCTATATAACTGCCTTTTCATGCTCTTTTGTTTATAAAATGAAATAAAAATGACATGGCGACCAGGACACAAAAATAAATCAGAATCTAGACGAGTAACAAAGGCATGTCTTGCCACCAAATGATATTAAACAATCGGCAGTTAAAATTAGTCAAATGTTCTCTATTAGAAGCTATTCTATAAACCAACATGCACCATATACTTGCAAGTTTTTTTTTATACAGCTTACAATTTCAGGTTGTGTTTATCTGAATGCTAATGGTATCAAGTACTTATTGCTAAAAAAATATTCACAATAATTTCAGCGCTAAAATACCATTAGCGTTTTTTTTTATATAGCTTACAATTTCAGCACGAGCACCTACAAATGCTTTTGACTCCATGAAACGATTACATTTCATTTATGATTGATTGACCTTGTTTACATGGCATCATTTATACAAATAAAATACATATTAAAGTAAATTAAATAATAATAAAATAAATGAAGTGTATTTATTTGAATATAGATCACCATATGATCTGGACTCGACTACAAGTCACAAAGTTTATAGGTATGATAAAATAGAAGCACTAAATGATCAAGTACAAAAGAGTATAAAGACTGCAGTTTGCTTCCAAGCTCTTGTGATATACCAAGGGTAAGAGCGATTTTCCTTGTACCAGTCCGACAAACATGCAGTAAAGCCTGACCAACAATCTCAATCTTTTTTCTTACGTATACACATCAACCATAAGCTCTGTAGATTCTCTGGTTGCTGCATGACCAACAAACCCAGCTGACACTGGTAGTGATCTATCATATATAATATAACACTACATAGTCACAATTCTTCCATCTCTGTTGACTAACTTTCCTCTGATAATTGCTTAGTTACTCCACCCTTGGTCACTTTGGTTTACACTATTATCAAAAAGTGAAAGAACTATGATCCACCTAGATTTTATATTGGTGTATTCATTGAGAATCAATGTTCATAAAGAAATCTATCGACGTAACACTAATAAAATAAAGTAATGACGATGACAACAATTAGGTTGACTTCTCTTTACTTGATATGTTTTACAGAACTTTATTTTCGTGAAATTGTATAAATAAATTAGTAAATTATTTAAAGTAATTGCAACCAACGTCGAAATATAAAAGTCTGTTTTGAAAGAAGTTGAATGTTTCATGATAGCTAGTTATATTATTTTACTCTTTAAAACAATAACAATATTTAGCTACACAAGTTGTTTGATAATCTTTTTCAAATGGTTTTTTATATTTAGGGGTTAGAATGTACGGATCTTACCACTACCTCCTCGAGGTAGAGAGATTGTTTTCACATTTCAAAAATGATAAATATACTTTATCCTCATTGGCATTGATATCTTATAAGTAAACAAAGAAATAATAATAGATAAATTCTAGCACAAGAAAGATCAGATGCTTAAAACATTCATAAAATTGGGTTATATTTCAGAACCTCCCTCTCTCCTCCCAAAAGCAGAAACTTCTACTGCATAAAAGTTAAAAATTTCACCATCCATAGCATTCTCAAGTTCAAAACAAAACAAGAAAATTTCTAGAACTAATCACCAACTTGGTTGTTTTGGTTCTCAATCATTTGTGAACCACAACAAATATATTAAGAAAATGTGTTAAAAATATAAAATACTTTGAGGTAATTGCAATTAATAACCAAAAAACAACCAGGGCAGAAAGAAAATTACTTGAGAGAGACGCCGCAGAGGTTAGAAGAGAAAGAGATTGATATGGGTTGAGTGAATCACAACGAAGCCCAGGAATAGTGGGTTCCTGTGGATCTTGAATCATTTCCCGATGACATTGTAGAGAGGACGAAGAAGACACGGTAATAGCAGCCATTTAATTTGGTGAGATCTGAAAAAGTAGGCACATACAAGATAGAGAATCAATCCCTGCAACCTACCATACATGAATATTTTCATCCCAAATAAAATCTTTACCTTGCAAGCCCTTTAATTTCTGAGAGGGCAAATCAACCAGTCAAAGAACTCAGTTCAATCCAGCAGTTAAAACGTTGAATGAAAAACCCTAGAGAAAACTAAAAGAGGGGAAATTGTTGAAGAAACATGAGTTAATTGAGGGCGAAGGTGACAAAAAAGTCTTAAAATTAAAATTGGTGACAAAAAAAAATTGACCAAGTCAAACTTCTTCTTAATTAGTGATTAAGATAATTAGGAATTAAAGTGTAATATTTAAAACTTCTAAACTTTTAAAAATATTCAAATAAACCCATTTCAATTGTCTTTCTTTTTCTTTCTTGCAACAGCAGCTTGAAGCCCATTTCCAATTGTATTTCTTTTCTTCCTTGCAACAGCTTGTAGTAGAGAGAGACGACATTGTTGCGAAAATATTGTTGGTGACTTCCAATACCTTCGTCTTGGTCTTCTTCGACATAGTCGTCTTCTACCTCAAGGTAACACTCTTTTCTTTTCTTTCATTGTTAGGGTTTTGAGATGGTAAAGATTGAAATTTCATTGGGTTTTATTAGGCCTTCTTTGTTTTTAGCATATGGAAGTTTGTGGGTTTAACGATTTTGCTTGGTAGGGTTTTCTTGGGGAAAAAAATGTGGGTCTTTTACACAAGATTTGTGTGCTTTCATTGATCCTTCTATTGTTTTTTTTTTGTTATCTATGTGGGATTGTTCTTATCTTCTTCTATGTGGTGATTGATGGCTCTTTAATGTTTGCATTTTAATGTTTTGCCCTGTTTTAGGTTCTTGTTTCCTGTAGGAAAAAAAGAATTTGGTTGCTTTTGAGGTAAATGTTTGAGACATTAGAGGTGTCTTTCTTGGACCTTTAATTGTTGCTCATCTTATGGAGAATGTTGTTCTTAGAGATCATTTATTTTTATTAGTCTTAAGTTAGTTTGATCATTGGTAGTTAAGCACTGCTATTAGTTGTTATCTTCCAATATTATTATGTTCGTTAACTCTTGGGGGGGTGGGGTGTTTCACAGAATGTATTATAGTTACTAGTAACATATTCATTTTTTTCAAGCCTATGGTTTTGTTCATGATTTAAGAGGAGAAGTGTAGTATGGTTTTGTCACTTCCTGATGTTGTTGTTACCTTATTTTATTGTATGCTTTGTATACAACAACAATAATTATTATACCTCAATCCCAAACAAGATGGCATATAGATGATTTGCATATATACTTCAAATAACATACATGCATCCAGCCAAATTTTGATGATATATTTATAATTGTTTACCCTATTTCTTTATGTGGTTTTGAAACTAACTTTCAAAATTATCTAAATGATAATGAATTGTCTTTTTTTATTATTACATTTTGATTTTATTGTTTTTATATATAGATTGTGCATCCATGACGCCAAGTTTTTATACAACTCCTACTAAAACGTATGAAAGGCGAATCAGAACACAAAGACAAAGAGAAGAACTAGAAAACACAAATTTGAAAAAATCTATAGAAGAAGAAGGAGAACATGAAATAGATGTTTCTTCTACAAATGTAGAAAGAGATGATAGAGCAGTTGAGGAGGAACAAAATGATATAGCCATTCCAGAAAAGGAGACATCTCCTATTGTTGAATTATCTCCGCTCAGTCCTTCACCCGATAACTTCATTGTGAAGTCGATTAGGTATGCAAATTACAATTTGGAGTCAATGATTGATAGGTATCCAAACTTAAGAGGTTCTTTAACTGTTAAGTCGGAGTTACGTAAGTTTTCTAAATTTAGAACGATTTTAGAAGAACAAAAATTGGTAAAGTTCTTTCGATCTTCTATTTTCGGAAATTACTTACAACTTGAAGGTACTCGTATAAGATTTCAAATGAGTTTAGTCTATCAACTTCTTCGACGTCAAATTTATAGCCATCGAAAAGAAGAAATTTGGATAAATTATAGTGGCATGCCCATTTGTTTTGGAATGAAGGAGTTTGCTATCATCACCGGCTTAAATTGCCATAATGAAGATGTGTATGATGTTGAAAATATGTCAACTAAGACAAAAATGAGACGAAAAGAAATTCTTGAGGTTGTGGGAAGGAGTTGCAAGAGAAATGAGTTGATTGAACATCTCCAAACCAAAAATCTTAGTAAAGATGTAAAAAAATCAGTGTTTACTTTATTAAAGTTCATAGCTTTCTTTGTGGAAAAGATGTGAATACAAATATTCCAAAAAAGTGGATTTTGCTCTCGATCGATAGAAAAGCATTTTCTGCTTATCCATGGGGTCGTATTAGCTATGATATTACAATTAAGCATCTATTGAAAGCGGTGAAGACTATTGATGGGAAGACTACCAATCTTTATGGCTTTCCATGGGCCTTTATGGTAAATTTTATTATAGTTTAGTTCATATATATATTTATTTCATTATTTTTTGGTGCTTCCAATATTTTGATCTCCTTTTGTGATTATTTTATGTAGTGTTGGGCATTTGAGGTTGTTCCTTTCCTCCAAAAGAAATATAAGGTGTTTTCGAAACAAGTGTCTTCACCGAGGATTTTTCGATGGCTTTTGGCGACTAATAACGAATTAGTTGACATTAATGAGTTGTTTGATCCCCCTCAAGACTCGGTAGGCATTATTCTTTAAACATTTTTAGTTAAAGTGAAATTGTTGTTGCTTTTCTGATTTTGTTGTAGCCTTTTCAACAAGTGTTTTCTTTGTTTAATTAGTTGATGTCAATTGTTGAAGTTATTACAACAATTGCTGGAACAATTAGAACAACTAGTATATAATAATCTTAAAATGCAACAATTGCTTTATCACATTTTAATTATTATTATTTTTACATGTAGATTGTGCATCCATGGATAATTCCTACATCTAGTGAAATGGAAATGGAATTTTTCACTAAGTTTGTGCCTAAGAAATTAACCAAGGATGATAAGATTGAAAAGCTTGAGATAGATTTGAATGGTGTTGTGGCTATAAAAAGAGACATCATAATTGATGAGCATAATCTTGATGTAGGAGGTGGAGGAGCATCTTCTCCAATTTTTGAGAGAGTTTTTAGTGGTGTTGGTGATGGAGGAGGAGGAGAATTTACTCCAAATGTTGATAGATGTACTGATGGTGTTGATTTCGAAAGAGGAGGAGACTTCGGTGATATTAGTGGTGGTTTTGGAGTAGGAACATCTTCTCCGATCGATGAGAATGTTCCTTGTCTTCAAGAAACTCCATCCACTAAGGAGACGATAGATTTATTGAATGTCAGGGTAGAGTCTTTAGAGAAAACTATCGTCACCATGAATGCTAAGATTGAGTCTTTAGAGAAAGCTATCGTCACCATGAAGTCTAAGAGAGGTATTAGGCCATCATCAAAGATTTCTCATCCATATACTCCCGACTATGTTAAAAGAACAAAGAGACAAATTTCGGAGGCATAGTCAAGTGCTAGAAAAAAGAAAAAGGGAAAAGTGAATGAGACCATTATCGAAAAAGAATTGGTGTCCGGAGATAGTAAAGGTAAAATTATATTCTAATCATCTTTCTAAGATTTGCCTTGTGTTATATATATTTCATTTTTACATGTGAAATTCATTTTTTTAATATTACAGATGAAGGGGCTGATATTGCAGATGAAGGGGCTGATTCGAATTCAAAAAGGAGTTGAAAGAGTGATGAAAGAAGAAGAAGAAGAAGAAGAAGAAGAAGAAGAAGAAGAAGAAGAAGAAGAAGAAGAAGAAGAAGAAGAAGAAGAAGAAGAAGAAGAAGAAGAAGAAGAAGAAGAAGAAGAAGAAGAAGAAGAAGAAGAAGAAGAAGAAGAAGAAGAAGAAGAAGAAGAAGAAGAAGAAGAAGAAGAAGAAGAAGAAGAAGAAGAAGAAGAAGAAGAAGAAGAAGAAGAAGAAGAAGAAGAAGAAGAAGAAGAAGAAGAAGAAGAAGAAGAAGAAGAAGAAGAAGAAGAAGAAGAAGAAGAAGAAGAAGAAGAAGAAGAAGAAGAAGAAGAAGAAGAAGAAGAAGAAGAAGAAGAAGAAGAAGAAGAAGAAGAAGAAGAAGAAGAAGAAGAAGAAGAAGAAGAAGAAGAAGAAGAAGAAGAAGAAGAAGAAGAAGAAGAAGAAGAAGAAGAAGAAGAAGAAGAAGAAGAAGAAGAAGAAGAAGAAGAAGAAGAAGAAGAAGAAGAAGAAGAAGAAGAAGAAGAAGAAGAAGAAGAAGAAGAAGAAGAAGAAGAAGAAGAAGAAGAAGAAGAAGAAGAAGAAGAAGAAGAAGAAGAAGAAGAAGAAGAAGAAGAAGAAGAAGAAGAAGAAGAAGAAGAAGAAGAAGAAGAAGAAGAAGAAGAAGAAGAAGAAGAAGAAGAAGAAGAAGAAGAAGAAGAAGAAGAAGAAGAAGAAGAAGAAGAAGAAGAAGAAGAAGAAGAAGAAGAAGAAGAAGAAGAAGAAGAAGAAGAAGAAGAAGAAGAAGAAGAAGAAGAAGAAGAAGAAGAAGAAGAAGAAGAAGAAGAAGAAGAAGAAGAAGAAGAAGAAGAAGAAGAAGAAGAAGAAGAAGAAGAAGAAGAAGAAGAAGAAGAAGAAGAAGAAGAAGAAGAAGAAGAAGAAGAAGAAGAAGAAGAAGAAGAAGAAGAAGAAGAAGAAGAAGAAGAAGAAGAAGAAGAAGAAGAAGAAGAAGAAGAAGAAGAAGAAGAAGAAGAAGAAGAAGAAGAAGAAGAAGAAGAAGAAGAAGAAGAAGAAGAAGAAGAAGAAGAAGAAGAAGAAGAAGAAGAAGAAGAAGAAGAAGAAGAAGAAGAAGAAGAAGAAGAAGAAGAAGAAGAAGAAGAAGAAGAAGAAGAAGAAGAAGAAGAAGAAGAAGAAGAAGAAGAAGAAGAAGAAGAAGAAGAAGAAGAAGAAGAAGAAGAAGAAGAAGAAGAAGAAGAAGAAGAAGAAGAAGAAGAAGAAGAAGAAGAAGAAGAAGAAGAAGAAGAAGAAGAAGAAGAAGAAGAAGAAGAAGAAGAAGAAGAAGAAGAAGAAGAAGAAGAAGAAGAAGAAGAAGAAGAAGAAGAAGAAGAAGAAGAAGAAGAAGAAGAAGAAGAAGAAGAAGAAGAAGAAGAAGAAGAAGAAGAAGAAGAAGAAGAAGAAGAAGAAGAAGAAGAAGAAGAAGAAGAAGAAGAAGAAGAAGAAGAAGAAGAAGAAGAAGAAGAAGAAGAAGAAGAAGAAGAAGAAGAAGAAGAAGAAGAAGAAGAAGAAGAAGAAGAAGAAGAAGAAGAAGAAGAAGAAGAAGAAGAAGAAGAAGAAGAAGAAGAAGAAGAAGAAGAAGAAGAAGAAGAAGAAGAAGAAGAAGAAGAAGAAGAAGAAGAAGAAGAAGAAGAAGAAGAAGAAGAAGAAGAAGAAGAAGAAGAAGAAGAAGAAGAAGAAGAAGAAGAAGAAGAAGAAGAAGAAGAAGAAGAAGAAGAAGAAGAAGAAGAAGAAGAAGAAGAAGAAGAAGAAGAAGAAGAAGAAGAAGAAGAAGAAGAAGAAGAAGAAGAAGAAGAAGAAGAAGAAGAAGAAGAAGAAGAAGAAGAAGAAGAAGAAGAAGAAGAAGAAGAAGAAGAAGAAGAAGAAGAAGAAGAAGAAGAAGAAGAAGAAGAAGAAGAAGAAGAAGAAGAAGAAGAAGAAGAAGAAGAAGAAGAAGAAGAAGAAGAAGAAGAAGAAGAAGAAGAAGAAGAAGAAGAAGAAGAAGAAGAAGAAGAAGAAGAAGAAGAAGAAGAAGAAGAAGAAGAAGAAGAAGAAGAAGAAGAAGAAGAAGAAGAAGAAGAAGAAGAAGAAGAAGAAGAAGAAGAAGAAGAAGAAGAAGAAGAAGAAGAAGAAGAAGAAGAAGAAGAAGAAGAAGAAGAAGAAGAAGAAGAAGAAGAAGAAGAAGAAGAAGAAGAAGAAGAAGAAGAAGAAGAAGAAGAAGAAGAAGAAGAAGAAGAAGAAGAAGAAGAAGAAGAAGAAGAAGAAGAAGAAGAAGAAGAAGAAGAAGAAGAAGAAGAAGAAGAAGAAGAAGAAGAAGAAGAAGAAGAAGAAGAAGAAGAAGAAGAAGAAGAAGAAGAAGAAGAAGAAGAAGAAGAAGAAGAAGAAGAAGAAGAAGAAGAAGAAGAAGAAGAAGAAGAAGAAGAAGAAGAAGAAGAAGAAGAAGAAGAAGAAGAAGAAGAAGAAGAAGAAGAAGAAGAAGAAGAAGAAGAAGAAGAAGAAGAAGAAGAAGAAGAAGAAGAAGAAGAAGAAGAAGAAGAAGAAGAAGAAGAAGAAGAAGAAGAAGAAGAAGAAGAAGAAGAAGAAGAAGAAGAAGAAGAAGAAGAAGAAGAAGAAGAAGAAGAAGAAGAAGAAGAAGAAGAAGAAGAAGAAGAAGAAGAAGAAGAAGAAGAAGAAGAAGAAGAAGAAGAAGAAGAAGAAGAAGAAGAAGAAGAAGAAGAAGAAGAAGAAGAAGAAGAAGAAGAAGAAGAAGAAGAAGAAGAAGAAGAAGAAGAAGAAGAAGAAGAAGAAGAAGAAGAAGAAGAAGAAGAAGAAGAAGAAGAAGAAGAAGAAGAAGAAGAAGAAGAAGAAGAAGAAGAAGAAGAAGAAGAAGAAGAAGAAGAAGAAGAAGAAGAAGAAGAAGAAGAAGAAGAAGAAGAAGAAGAAGAAGAAGAAGAAGAAGAAGAAGAAGAAGAAGAAGAAGAAGAAGAAGAAGAAGAAGAAGAAGAAGAAGAAGAAGAAGAAGAAGAAGAAGAAGAAGAAGAAGAAGAAGAAGAAGAAGAAGAAGAAGAAGAAGAAGAAGAAGAAGAAGAAGAAGAAGAAGAAGAAGAAGAAGAAGAAGAAGAAGAAGAAGAAGAAGAAGAAGAAGAAGAAGAAGAAGAAGAAGAAGAAGAAGAAGAAGAAGAAGAAGAAGAAGAAGAAGAAGAAGAAGAAGAAGAAGAAGAAGAAGAAGAAGAAGAAGAAGAAGAAGAAGAAGAAGAAGAAGAAGAAGAAGAAGAAGAAGAAGAAGAAGAAGAAGAAGAAGAAGAAGAAGAAGAAGAAGAAGAAGAAGAAGAAGAAGAAGAAGAAGAAGAAGAAGAAGAAGAAGAAGAAGAAGAAGAAGAAGAAGAAGAAGAAGAAGAAGAAGAAGAAGAAGAAGAAGAAGAAGAAGAAGAAGAAGAAGAAGAAGAAGAAGAAGAAGAAGAAGAAGAAGAAGAAGAAGAAGAAGAAGAAGAAGAAGAAGAAGAAGAAGAAGAAGAAGAAGAAGAAGAAGAAGAAGAAGAAGAAGAAGAAGAAGAAGAAGAAGAAGAAGAAGAAGAAGAAGAAGAAGAAGAAGAAGAAGAAGAAGAAGAAGAAGAAGAAGAAGAAGAAGAAGAAGAAGAAGAAGAAGAAGAAGAAGAAGAAGAAGAAGAAGAAGAAGAAGAAGAAGAAGAAGAAGAAGAAGAAGAAGAAGAAGAAGAAGAAGAAGAAGAAGAAGAAGAAGAAGAAGAAGAAGAAGAAGAAGAAGAAGAAGAAGAAGAAGAAGAAGAAGAAGAAGAAGAAGAAGAAGAAGAAGAAGAAGAAGAAGAAGAAGAAGAAGAAGAAGAAGAAGAAGAAGAAGAAGAAGAAGAAGAAGAAGAAGAAGAAGAAGAAGAAGAAGAAGAAGAAGAAGAAGAAGAAGAAGAAGAAGAAGAAGAAGAAGAAGAAGAAGAAGAAGAAGAAGAAGAAGAAGAAGAAGAAGAAGAAGAAGAAGAAGAAGAAGAAGAAGAAGAAGAAGAAGAAGAAGAAGAAGAAGAAGAAGAAGAAGAAGAAGAAGAAGAAGAAGAAGAAGAAGAAGAAGAAGAAGAAGAAGAAGAAGAAGAAGAAGAAGAAGAAGAAGAAGAAGAAGAAGAAGAAGAAGAAGAAGAAGAAGAAGAAGAAGAAGAAGAAGAAGAAGAAGAAGAAGAAGAAGAAGAAGAAGAAGAAGAAGAAGAAGAAGAAGAAGAAGAAGAAGAAGAAGAAGAAGAAGAAGAAGAAGAAGAAGAAGAAGAAGAAGAAGAAGAAGAAGAAGAAGAAGAAGAAGAAGAAGAAGAAGAAGAAGAAGAAGAAGAAGAAGAAGAAGAAGAAGAAGAAGAAGAAGAAGAAGAAGAAGAAGAAGAAGAAGAAGAAGAAGAAGAAGAAGAAGAAGAAGAAGAAGAAGAAGAAGAAGAAGAAGAAGAAGAAGAAGAAGAAGAAGAAGAAGAAGAAGAAGAAGAAGAAGAAGAAGAAGAAGAAGAAGAAGAAGAAGAAGAAGAAGAAGAAGAAGAAGAAGAAGAAGAAGAAGAAGAAGAAGAAGAAGAAGAAGAAGAAGAAGAAGAAGAAGAAGAAGAAGAAGAAGAAGAAGAAGAAGAAGAAGAAGAAGAAGAAGAAGAAGAAGAAGAAGAAGAAGAAGAAGAAGAAGAAGAAGAAGAAGAAGAAGAAGAAGAAGAAGAAGAAGAAGAAGAAGAAGAAGAAGAAGAAGAAGAAGAAGAAGTGCTAGTGATGAAGATTAGAACAAAAAAAAATGTGAAAAGAGCGGGATGTTGGGAGAGAACAAAAAAAAACTGATTTGGGGTTTTCCTATTTTAGAAATTAGGGTTTTACTTAAATGTGGGTGAAAAGTGTAAAAACAAAAACTTGAGGACTTATTTAATTATTTTTAAAAATTGATTAAAAATTTGTCACCTACACTTAATAATTAAAACTAGAGTCACTCTTTTTACATTTCAACACTTTTTTGTCACATATAATTCATTCTCCCAAGAAACATGAGGATATTTTCGCATCTTTGAATTTTGTGCAAAATGTAAAAAATACTATTATATTCTTACAACGTTTTGCTATAAAAATGGTAAGTAGGGATGTTCATGGTTCGAGTTTGATTGATTATTGGTACGTATCTTGATAGACACAGACACCTAGTATAAGAATAATTCACAAGAAATATATGTGGATTCAATTAAACAATTAAACAATACTAAAGTTATTATTACACGAATAAAATAATTAAATTAAGAAAAAATATGACTATCTAATTTTATTTATGAATAATATACAAATAATTATAAAATTTAAATATCTAATTTCTCGGTTCGATTTGGTTATTGTTGCAGTTTTTTTAGTAAAAAAAAAACCAAACCAAAGATTATCAGTTTTCAAAATTTAAAACTAAACCTAACCAAATCAAACTAAATATCCATTTTTTAAATTAGTTTGGTTCGGATTGCAGTTCGGTTTTAACCATAACCATGAACAACCCTAATTGTAAGTATTTGAAAAAAATAGTTTTGTTTTTAAGTAAAAAATAATATTTGAAAACTGAAATTGTATATGGCCATGAATATAAATCAGAGTTCTTTTTTTATTTTTTTGTGTGAAATATTTAATCAAAAAATCACAAAAACATTGCACATTTTTGCAAAATATAAGTTTGCGAGTTGACGTTATTTTAGGAGTCCGGAGCCAAAAGGGTAAGAAATTTTTTTGAAAATTTCAAAAGGGCAACAAAATTAATTATCGAACCAAAAGGGCAATTTTCTTTTATGCCGTTTAAATTAGGGTATCCGCCGCAAGGCGCAGAACCCCGTGCGACTTGCAAGGCGCGGCCGCCTTTTAGCCTTGTAAGGCTCAGCAGTCCTGCGCCTTACAAGGCGCATGGGTTTCAGAGCTTTGCTCTTTTTTAAAAAAAAATACTAATTGTTTTGGTCCTAATATCAATTTCAGTGATATATAAATGATATTTTAGAACTATTTGAAAAAAGGGAACATGTTATTACTTACTATATTTTAATTTTATATATATGGGGTTTTTGTTGTAACGTGAATACTTACAATATTTTACTTTCTCAGTACACATATTCAGGAGCTAAGCTATTCACTAAATCATGTCCACTAAATTCTATAGGCAGAATGGTCTAGTGGACCCTTGTACTTGTATAGGATTGTATTATGGACCCTTTTACTTATCCCTTTGTCATTTGGATCCTTGAACCCATCCAAACCCAACATTTTAAACACTTTTTTGGTTGTGGTATGGTGCGTGTTGCAAAAAACATGTACACGTTGGCCAAAAAGAAAAAAAAATCAATCCACGTATGATATTATATTCCACGTGGCAAATGACTCACGTTAAACTAAAAATAGTCCAACCCCGGCGAAATTTTCCAAACCTTCGCGACTTTTCCACTTCTCCTCTTTTCCTCTTCTCCTCTCCGCGATTTCTCCACTAACAGCACGTTTGTCTGTGATTTTCCAAACCTTTGCTCAGTTGAAGCTCAGTTCCACTCCGATTTTCGTTGTAAGTTCTTGCCTTTTGCGTTAATTCTGATTTTTTTCATTTTCTTGTGCATATCTGTTTGATTTAGGGTCGATTGTCATTCGATTTTCTGAAATTTTTTGGGGATTTTACTTTGGTTTGGGTGTAATGTTCATGTAATATGCTTTCTTAGTTGATGTACGACTTCGAGTGACTTCAATGGCATATTTCGTGAATTCAAGTAGATTCTAGGGTTTATTCGTAAAATCTCAATTTCGACTAAAATTAATATTTTATTTTTGGTCAATTGTTTTGTGTATTGATAGTGTTAGTGGTCCACTGTTACAGCAATTCATTATTTCCTTAAAAAAATTAGGGCTTTTTGTGTTTTAGTCATAGTCATGGTAAGTTTATGGTTTAACTGTAGTTATTTTTTTACTTTACTAGGCATCGTAAGGTAATGGCTTTAACTATAGTGACACTTCAATTTCACTATGGGGGATATTTTGTATCTGATCCTACTTTAAGGTATGCCAATGGAATCACTAGTGTTGAAAAGATTAATATAGATGTAGATGAGTTGCATATTATGTTGTTTCATAAAATAGCACTGGAATTGGGTGTTGAAAATGTTGAGACATTTGGATGTAGAGTCAACAAGAAGGGTACTTTTTACATGTTAAATATTGATTCTGATGTTTTAAACTTTCTTAATAGTCTGAAGGGTGCTGATTTTGTTGATGTATATGTTGTACATCCCATTAGTATACCTTTAGTTGTAGAGGAGATACTTGTATTGCCTAGCACTAATGCTGATGTGTCCTCATCTCAACCATTTGATGAAAGTGAAAATAGAGATTTAAACCAGATAGGGTTGATGTGTGTTCATCTCAACCATTTGATGAAAATTAAAATAGGGATTTAAACCAAAATCAGTCCCATTTAGTTGAAGAGCAGTCCCCTTTAGTTGAAGAACAAGCCCCTGCCCCTAGAGTTGAAGAACATTCTGATTCTGATTCACTCTATGATGTTGATGAAAATATTGATGATTATGTTGAGCAATTAAAGACCACAAATCCTGGAACTACTGTATCTATTAGGACATCCAAGAACACAATTCCAGGAAAAGAGTTGTTTATGAGCATCTATATTTGTCTTGGTTCCTTAAAAAGTGGATGGAAAGAAGGGTGTAGAAGGATTATTGGTTTAGATGGTGCATTTCTTAAAAGTGTATGTAAAAGTGAACTGTTATCTTGCATTTCCAAAGATGGAAATAATTAGATGTACCCTGTAGCATGAGCAGTAGTTGATAAAGAAACCAAGGACACATGGTCTTGGTTTCTCAAGTGCATCAAACATGATTTGGAGCTTACAGAAGGTGAAGGACTAACAGTGATG
>NW_006238951.1:662833-663007 GCF_000226075.1 Solanum tuberosum | reverse complement strand
AGGGCGCTGATTTTGTTGATGTATATGTTGTACATCCCATTAGTATACCTTTAGTTGTTAAGGAGATACTTGTATTGTCTTGCACTAATGTTGATGTGTCCTCATCTCCACACAAAAATAGGGCTGATCTGTCATCCCCCCCCCCCCCCCAAAAAAAAAGGGGGTAGGTTGGTG
>NW_006238951.1:640124-662648 GCF_000226075.1 Solanum tuberosum | reverse complement strand
TTGCATTTCCAAAGATGAAAATAATCAGATGTACCCTGTAGCATGAGCAGTAGTTGATAAAGAAACCAAGGACACATGGTCTTGGTTTCTCAAGTGCATCAAACATGATTTGGAGCTGACAGAAGGTGAAAGACTAACAGTGATGTATGATATGCAGAAGGTATTACTATATTATTTGTTAAATTTATTTTTTCATTTTTGGAGTAATTGATATTTAACATTGTTGTATGTCAAATGTTATTTGTTTGACAGGGTATTCATCTTGCACTTATTGATGTATTGCCAAATGCTGAAATTAGATGGTGTGCTAGGCATATATGGGCAAACTGGAAGAAAGACTGGAGGGGTGAAGAAAGGAGAAGAAAATTCTGGCAGGTTGCCAGGGCATCATTTGAGGTACTTTTACAGTCCAAACTTGATGACTTGAGTGAGTTAGGAGTAGGCATTGTAGAAGCTTTGTTAAAGTATAACAAAGAAGCATGGTGTAGGGCATATTTTAAAGAACATAGCAAGTGTGATGTGGTTGAGAACAACATGTGTGAGACTTTCAACAGTTGGATTTTAGGTGCTAGGTTCAAATCAATAATCACTATGCTAGAGGAAATAAGAGTCAAAGTTATGGAAAGAATGAATCACATGAGAGAATTTTCAGAAAAATGGATTACTGATGTAGCACCAATGGCTATGGATATTCTTAGAAAAGCTACAAGGAAGGGAAGAAAAATGAAATGTTCTGTGTGCAAGACTTTTGGACATAACAAGAAAGGATGTCCAACGCTGGTAAGTTGTGCTTTAATGTCTCTTTGTTACTGGATTTTACGCTTGTTATACTTTTGACTTTAATATATGTTTGTAGAAAAATGTTGATGCTGGAACAAGTGCTGCAACTGCTGCAACTGCTGAAAGCCAATCAAGTGTAAATGCAGGTCCAAGTGCAGGTTGCACTCCAAGTGCAGGTCTAATTAGTGCCAGAAGGCCTATAAATGCTTCATCAACTAGTGTGAGGCTTGCAACTGCTTTGGCATCTGGTGGAAGGCCTACCAGTGCTACATCAAGTGATGTGAGACAATTAAGTACTCAACAATCAACTTCTAGTGCAGCTGGCCAAAAAAGAAAGACTAGCATAACTTTGAGAGGTGGTGCAACTTTTGCATATAAGAAACCAAGACCAAAAAAAGCAAGGACAGCTGGTTATGGTCTCTTATTTGGATCAAGTGGCAGTGTAACTGAGAGGGTATGTATTTTATCATTTAAACGCATTAAATTGCTTTTAATTGATATTAGTTCATCTTTAAGTTAAGATTTTTTGTTGTTCTCTCAGTCTGGAAATACTGATAGGGTATTACATAGTGCTACATTGTCAAGTTCAACTCCTACCAATATTGATCTTGGTTACAAACCCAATGGGACTAAGGTGGAAGGGAAGAGCTGCAATTACTCAAAGGCAGCTACGGGAGAGAGTTACAGAAGCACTCAAGGCACACATTAGATTTCACTTGGTTTAGCGTAATGGCTTGATCCCAACTAACTTTAATTTGATTAATGACTTGATCCCAACTGTTTTGGTTCTGCTATTAGGAAGACTTTGTTTTTTATATGAATGGTGCCTATATGAATTTGTGTTAAGTTGTTATTGGGAAGACTTTGTTTTTCTGTATGAATTTGTGTTTGAATGAAGTTGCTATTCAGATTTCTGAAGCAAATGCAGTCCATTTCATTATCAAATAACATCTAGTACAAATCAATATATCTTAAAAATAACGGCTAGAAACCAAATAACAACAATCACAATAACAGTGATATCAATACTAGTGCGTGATCCTTGTCTTCCTTGCCTTCCTTGTCTTCTATGTCTTGCTTGTCTTGCTTGTCTTCCTTGCCCTGAACTCATTGATGGATTCTTAATGTTGTATTGTTCTTGGCATGTTGAATCATTTGCATCAGCCCATCGGAAGAAATCACCCCTATTACCGGATGAATATTTTTGGCAACCCCAAAACATTCTTCCAGGATTAGTTGGTGTTCTTGATGTCTTTAGTTCAGCATATATTCCACAGTAGCAACATCGAACCATCATCGTGAAGACCAACAAAATCAAACCAACAAAAATACAATAGAATCACACAAAAAAAGATGAGTAGATCGAAGGAAAAAATAAAGGCTCCAAAAATAAAAGACAAAAAATATGAAGAGACAAAATCGAGAAAAAGAGGAGGAAAAAACTCAAATTGTCCAACAATGGTGTTGAGTGAAAATAAAGAAGAAGAGATGGCCTTTAAAGGTCAAAATCTGACCGTTAGTGCCTTTTTAAGGCTTCTCACACTCTTACTTTGTGTGTATCACACGCTCCATGTGGAGTCTTTCCACATAGGATGCCACATCAAAAAAAGTGTTTAAAATGTTGGGTTTGGATGGGTTCAGGGGTCCAGATGAACAAAAGGGTAAGTAGAAAGGTTCACAATACAAACAGATACAAGTACAAGGGTCCACCAGACCATTTGACCAATTCTATATCGAAAGTTAATTATGTGTGTTTGGTATGACCAAAAATATTCTGTCGAAATTGTTTTACGTTTGATTGGAAGTGATGATAAATGTTTTCCAAGAATAATATTTGTTAAAAATTAATAATAATGTTAATAAATATAATCAGATAGTTTTCTAATAAATTTATATGAGTATTGGTACACAGGTAATCTACTACTTATCTAGTCCTTAAGTTTACATTATTGTACATTTTCAGTTAGAGAAAAGTGATTATTATGATGTTTTAGCCTTAAAAAACAAGTTTTTATTATATATATGTGTCTTCAATTAAACAAAGTAAAAAAATGCAAAAAAGAGCTTGAAATTAAGTAAACAATTCGTTATCATAAAATGAAGCTGATGCGGAGAAAATGATGCAGTTGCATACCCATTATGTGGCGCCGCATAAGCAGTTCACAGATCGCAACTCGAGATAGAATGATTGTTGTAGAAATGGTTATGCGATGAAGCGATGCGATGCATGTCACCTACTACATACTCGCCATATCTTCTATGAAATTTAGTTGAATTCTATATTTGAACAATGACCACTTTATATTTCATTGCAATGTGTAATTTGAACATATCAAGTATTAAAAATTGAAAATGGTGACTAAATATTGACTAGAGTATCAGTTTTAAGTTGAAATAATTTTTCAAAACCAAAAATGAAGGAATTCATTTTTTTCGATAGAAAATGTTTCCTTGGATCTATATTTCTGGCAGTCAAATCCCACAAAATGCGCCTGATTTAAATATTTTTCGACAAATATTATCTGTCATTATGATTGGTTAAAACGTTTTTCTTAAATCAAATCTTAACAAAATAGAACTATATGAAAGATAATTTAATTTGTAGAATGCAACACATTGTACCCGAATTATAGCATTTTTTCCAAAAAGAAAGGTTAGCTGTCGTTAGAAAATAATTAGAGAGATGAAATAATAATTTAAAAAGTTGATTAATGACTATTAATTCAATGACAACATAAAGTGAAAATATATGTTGGAAAATGTGAACTATAACATCTAACAACAAAAAGAATATCCTAATCACATCATTAATTAGAAAGTTTGAACTTATTAAAATAAACTACTATACGTGTCCGCGCGTTGCGCAGTTATTTAAATTAAAAATAAGTAATAAAATTTACTATGTACTTTGTAGTGTATTATTAATACACAATTTTAATACTTATATTATTAAAATAAAAATATTATGTTTATAGTTATAATTAGCTACATTTTTTGTTTTAATATGTTTGTTGAAATTTTAATAAATATAATATTAATTTTTTTGTTTATTTTAGTTTGATTAAAAAAACAATTACTTTATGTGTTTTTTACATGTTTGATCTATTATTTTTTAATTATGGTTAATTGAAATAATATTATATCCTTGTTAGTAAGTTTTAAAATCTAACTTTCACATGAAATGGTAAATATCAAATTGTAGGCATGATATTCAAATTTTTAAATTTTATCTTTCTATTTTTGTAAAACTCATATATCGATTACATGATATTTTATTAAAATCATCTAAATATAGTAATATTTTATTACTAAATAATGTTTACATTTTCAAATCAATTTCATAAAACACATTGAATAGAAAAGTTATATAAAAAGGTTAATCCTATAAGATGTAGTTGTTATTGAAAGAAAAAATCATTAAAAAGAGAGGCAAATCATTGAGGGAAAAAAGTTATTGTATATGTATTTTTCACAATTTACAATCAAATATAATTTGTAGTTACATTATCAGTTATATTTTTCAAATTTATTAATTTTATTGTCTAACAGATATTCTAACAATTGACATATTTTCATAAATCAAATATAAAGAAGCATGTAATTTTTTAACATACTTTAAATAAAAATTACATATCAAAAAAATATTCATAAGTTTTTGTTCTTTCATATATGAATTTTCAATAAAAAGAATCACAAATTAAAATTGAAATACATAACTAAAGAAAACTAATAAATTTCATCACCCCATAACCAAAAAGAACATTCATCATGTTTTTATCTACACAATCTAACTATTTTACAATGAATCTCCTTCATTAATGGAGGAGTAACATATCTTACTTTGATATTAAAAATTGTCATAAATCATACATTACCAAAATTAAAAACACAACTATTTTTATTTATATATAACATAAATAGAAAAAATAAGGCCAAACACGACTTTTTTTAAAAATAAACAAATTTACATTCCTAAATTTTAGGCCTACAAATATTGTAAAATGAAAAAGATAAATATGAATTGTAGAAGAATCCATCGTATATGAGAGCAGTTATTTCAGCCACATATTTAAACATAGTTAGTTAATTATTATTTTTGTTCCTCTTTTGATTTTATCTTCTTCTTTTTCTTTGTTTAAAATTGAAAAATATCCTTTTCCTTTTAAAAGATTTTTAGATTTAAAATACTTAGATTTTTATTTTTTTTAAAAAGACTCCATCGTGTGTATGTGGAGTAATTAATTTAGCTATGTATTTAAATATAGTTAGTTAGCATTTTTTTGTAACTGTTATGATTTTATCTTATTCATTTTTTGTTTAAATTAAAAAGTATCCCTATCTTCTAAAATATTTTTAGTTTTTAGTTTCATATTTAAAATTTATTTTGTTAATTAAATATAAATTATGTGTTAAAAGACTCCATTAGTTATTTTAGCCACATATAATATTTTATTTTTCCTTTTCTAATTTATCTTCTTCTTTTTTTATAGAATTAAAAAGTAGTCTCATCCTTCAAAAATATCTTCCAATTTTAAATATTTTTTATTTTTAATTTCAGAAATTTAAATTGATATTTTGAATTCAATATTTTCAAATATTTATGGTAAATCTCAGATGAAAAAAGAGCACTTATCTTTCTCTATTTAAAAAAAAATATTATCTATAAAATATTTATTATTTTTAATGTTACCTTTAAAATATTTAAAATTCAAAATATTTTTACTATTTTAAAAATTAAAAATATTTATGTGTTATTTACGGTAAAGTTTATTATTCAAATCATGCGTATTGTAATTTGTTGAAATCTTTGGAAAATTATGTGTAGTGGCAAGTATGTATGACAATAAGAGATATTCCTTTGTTATAATTCTTTATGTCATAACTGTGATATTCACACAATATTGAGCAAAAACTATCCATTTGTTACAGGGCCTTACAAATGGAGAGATTTATATAATCATTGATACAACCAAATATCATATTAGGTGCATGAAAGTGAAATGGAACATATCACTTTCATTGTCATAACTATAAATTACCATTAAAATATTTTTTTAATCAATGTCGGTTTTTTAAATAGTTTTAGATATAAATTTTGTTTTAAAAGACTTCATCATGAGTGGAGTATTTATTATAGCCACATATTTATAATTAGTTAGTTAATATTTTATTATTCCTTTTCTGATTTTATATTCTTCTTCCTTTTTTTTTTTGTTTAAAATTAAAAAGTGTTTTTTTATCTTTTAAATAGATATATTCTTTCATATTTTAAATTAATATTTTAATTCAATATAATAATGATTCAATTTTATGATAAATCTCAGATAAAAAAAGAACTTACCTATAAATCCCTTATTGTGGATTCATTTTAATATTCATAAAATATAAAAATAAAAATAAAATATAATAATGATTCAATTTCTATCTCCCGAATATCAACGATAATTCATAAGCCATAAATTTTGCTTAAATGAATTATTTTATTGCAAATTGCAATGTTAATGACATAAATCAGACACTCAATAAAAAAATAAATGACAGATTTTTCCTCCTTTGTAAATCATCTGCAATGAAATGAGGAAAAATATGAAAGAAAGTTCATAAGCCATAAATTGTGCTTAAAATGAATTAATTTAATGAATTTGGTTCAATTTTTGATTTAGATAAAATATGTCTAAGATCTCCATATACAACATATTTTCTTGATAAAAAAAGAAAACAAAAAAGAAATAAATACTTTAAAAACTGGTCAATCTTACACTCTTGGCTTGGCAATAAGAAAAATGGAAGTTGATCTTTGAAGATTAGGTTGAACTAAAGTTTCATCATAATGGCCTGAAATGCAGAAATTGGCATGATCATCCGGCTCCCAACAAACAATAAGGCTTTGGATTTTTGTTTGAATGTGATTTTTGTTTTACACATTTTTGATGAATTGGTTTAAAAAGGTGTGGATAATGTAGTTTAAGTAGTATTTATTTTTTAAAGATGTGGGTTAGGAAGTTTAGACGTTTTTTAAGGGATAAGATTAGTTAATATTTGAAATTCAAATTTTAAATTGATTATTTAATGGATGTGGGTTCTTTTCATTTTAATTTTTTTGGATTGGAAGTTTTTTCTTTATATTATTAACTAAGGTGTGTTATATGGATATAATTTAATATATTTTAAAAAATGAAAAAAAAAACAACCCCATTTAACGTAATCAGATCCACAATTTAAACTTATTTTTATAAATTTTTTTTGATAATCAGTTTTTATGTTTTTATTTTTTGATTATTAATTTAAAATAAATTTATAAAAAAATAAAAAAGAAACTACCCCATTAAAAAATAAAAAAACCACTCATTTCACCTACGAATATCCACAATTTTTAACCACTCATCACTATTACTATTTCCGTAAATCAAAATTTAAAAAGTAAAAACATTAACGTGTCTTTGTTTTTTAATTTTTTGCAAATCTATTTTTTGTAATTTTTACTTTTAAAAAATAGTGTTTTTATAATCATATGGAGTTTTTTATTTTGATTTTCAAAATAATTGTTTTGTTTTTTAAATTTGTAATTTATTTATATAATATAATTACATATAATTAATTTTAGTTATACATAAAACTGAAAATTTGATGTTGATTTGGATTTTGGATAAGTATATAATATTAATAAAATTAGAGAAAAAAAGGAGATAACAATTTATATTTATTTTTTAGTTGCTATAAATAAGGAGCATTTTTTTGTGTATAGTGTAAAAGCGTGATGTTAAAACTGTTTTAAATTAAAAATGGATAGATTTTTAATTATTTAATTATTAATTATTAATTATTTAAAATTCTGAAAATTTGTGGTGCTGACATGTGTCATTTTTTCTTCTCCTTTTATATATAGATAGATTGCAAGGTTATGCAAATCAGATTTTCCAAGTGTATTTTCAATTTTGCAAAATAGTAGTATTACCAACAAATTAAAGTATTTTCAAACCTTGCTTTAAACTTTTGGTTTAAATATTCCAGAAAAAAACCTACTATTTTTTGAGCTTTGTAAATTTGTAAGGAGGAAATACATGATTTTCTTTTTAATCTCAAAATAAGCTTCATATGGACGAAATAATGTAAAATTAAATTAGACAATTTTTATTTTTATTTTTAAAAGGAGCAAGGCTCTGAAACCCATGCGCCTTGTAAGGCGCAGGGCTGCTGAGTCTTACAAGGCTAAAAGGCGGCCGCGCCTTGCAAGTCGCACGGGTTTCGCGTCTTGCGGGGGATACCCTAATTTAAACGAAATTAAATGGCGTCAAAGAAAGTTACCCTTTTGATTTGATAATTAATTTTGTTACCTTTTTTAAATTTTCGAAAAAATTTCTTACCCTTTAAGCTTCGGACTCGTTATTTTAGTATGATTGTTCTCTATGATATCATGAGCTGACTCATATTATGTTTTATATTTGCATTGTCACTTTCCTTTTTACATGATATAGTTCGTCATTATCATATCATTCTACGATTTTATCTTGTTATTTTATAAAAAGAGCATTTGAAAAAATATTTATCAGTTCTCATTTATAATCAGAATCATTACGTAGACATTTTTTTTTTATGTTTAGTTGTGAATTTTTTTTTATAGAAAATAGTTAGATTATTTAGTTATGAATTCTATATTGTCGCTATTTTAATATTGTATATTTTGTGATAAAAGTATGTTGTCACTAAGACACATATTGCTTGGAGACAATAAAATGATCGTCACTAATTGTATACATAATTAGTGACAAAAACTAAGGTCACAACTTAATATTAAGTTTTATGTCTAAAGCTTACAATATTTAACTACGAACTCTAATTTGTTGCTATTGCAACACCCTATTTTCGGTGACAAAATTTACTTTGTCACAAATTGGATACATTATTAGCGACAAAATAATGTGTCACTGGAAACTTTAAATTCGTCACTGATTATACTTAATAAATGGCGCCAAATTTTATTTTGCTGGGAAACTTTAGTGGATGAAACTTTGCTGCAAAATTATACATTTCGTCATTAATAATATGTTGTTCATTCATTTAAATACGAAATGTTGTTTTTGTCACAAAATATTAATAATTAGTGACGAATTTTGTATCGTACCTAATAATTTTGTAGCTAAATATCACATTTGTTGTAGTGATAATTGTGTGATGTATGCTTGTTCTTGCTTCATTATGATACTTGTATATGTATGAATGTTGCAATGTTGATCACACTTGTTCTAAATGAGATAGAGAATTGATGAATGCCATGAAATCATGACTTAAATGTATGATCTTCATGATATACTAGTGATTGTGATTGTGGTGTGTTGAATGGATTGGTTGCCACATTCCGACATAACTAACTTGGACCGGTTGCCACGTTCCGGCATAACTATGGGATCGGTTGCCACGTTCCGGCATAACTATGGGATCGGTTGCCACGTTCCGGCATAACTATGGGATCGGTTGCCACGTTCCGGCATAACTATGGGATCGGTTGCCACGTTCCGGCATAACTATGGGATCGGTTGCCACGTTCCGGCATAACTATGGGATCGGTTGCCACGTTCCGGCATAACTATGGGATCGGTTGCCACGTTCCGGCATAATTACCGGCATAAATATGGGACTGGTTGCCACGTTCCGGCATGTTAACTATTTGGGTTTGGGTTCCATGAGAACACCAATGATTTGACATAAAATGTGAAGTTGTTCGTTGTTCATAAATGTTGATAATATTGTATATGTTGATATGTATGCATGTGATTATAATGTTATTTGACTTGTTTATGTTGCACTAGTGGGATAATTGTGTGATTCTACCAGTACACTGTGGTTGTGTACTGACACTGCATTTACTCTTATTTTTGTTGAGTACAGGGCATCTTCAAGCAGTTACTGACAGACATCGCTTAGGAGATTAGTGATCGTCACTTCGAATTCAAGGGTGAGCCAATTCTTCCGGGCTGCCATGAAATTCTCTTTCGTCTATGTCCACCATTTCCGGACTTAGACAATGAAATGTGAATAACCCGTCCTCCTCTCTTTGAAAGAAGGGGCGCTTCCGGTTCTGTCGGTGCTTGAAACAATTTTGTCTTCTTCATATTACTATATCTCTAGAGTCAATAATTTTATATGAGGAACTACTGAACTCAATCACTTGCTGCCGTTACTCTTCAGTTTTCTGTTGAGGTCTATCCTGCAGAGGTACTCAAATTGGATCAGTGATCGATTTCTAGGTTTCAAGCATAGATAGCGATCGAAGAAGCCTGGGATAACATTCCTTTTGCACAAATAATAAGAGGTTACATGTTAATAACTCAATCAATTCTTCGAAAATATATTCTATTACCTTCATTGATAATAGCCAAAAATCTCGGGCGTATGTTATTCTTGCAACTTCCTGAATGGTCTGAAGATTTGCAGGAAGGGGCCAACCGTCATATTCTCAATCGGCTTTGCCTCGCTGCATACTTTCTTTTAGTATTCCTTACAGCTATTCTCCAATCACCCGAAAGCAGCGGCGAGGCGGACATTGATTTTGCAGAAAGGCTGGCTGCCTTGCAAGGTCGCTTTCCTTCCAATTGAGAATTTTTATTCATCTTACCATTTAATAACTCATAATCAGATCTTAGTAACTAAATATTTGCAACTTGACAATTTAAAACAGACTTTTCAAGTGATTAAATTAAAATATTATTTAATGGATGAAAATGGAAATTTTTTTAATCCCGATCCATGCCGTAACATTCTGCAGATCGTAATGCTCCTAGAGAGGCATATTTCGAATATAGAGGAGTGAAAGTTCCCAACAAAAAAGTACTTTTTCATATCCTTCTATGAACCGTACGAGCACGTCTAGCCTTGAAAAGATAATCTTTCTTAGTTGTCCACTACCTCACTCTTTTTTTTTCCTATCTCAAGGGAGTTCAGTTCCCCGAGGAGTTGAGTAGTTCATTAGTTGGGGTTGTATCCTTTCTTGTGTAAACTTAGTTCATTGTTAGATGTTTTGGTACATTGACTTTCAGGTTCTAGATTATTCTTCCGCATTGTTAGTTATTATTGTTAGACTTTTGTTAGAATTTATGGGAACTCTATTTTTATTTCCTTAGTGTTAACTTAAATGCCTTAGTTTTTAGATTATTTGTTGATTTGGGTCGTAGTAGTGGTTCTCCCACCGAAGTGTTAGTGTGGGTGCCAATCACGACGGTCGGGGTCGTAAAAATGTTGGTATCAGAGCCTAGGTTCATTGATCTCGATGTACCAAAACGAGTCTAGTAGAGTCTCGCGGAACAGTACGGGGACACCTTTACTTTTCTTCGAGAGGCTATAGGACTTTAGGAAATCTCTATTTTTCTCTTGTCTCCTTTCGTGCTATGACTTGATTCCAATTGGTATCTAGCGATTCAAATTAGTATCTAACCTCTTTCACTCTTCTATTTGCAGATGGTTAATACTAGATACAATGGCGTTAGGCCCGTAGCTCCCGTCAATGCTCCGGTCAAGGAATCCGCAGCGAGGGGTCACAGTCGAGGCAGGGGTAGAGGAAGAGCTAGGGGTAGAGGTCGTGTAAGAGTAGCGCCTGTTGGAAATGGAGTTGCTGTTGAGAATACTCCTGTGAATGAGAACCCTTCTGCGCATCAGGAAGAGATTGAATAGGAGAATATTGATGTTGAAGATGTTAATGATGTGGGACAAGAGAAAAAGGTGCAGGCTGGGATTACAAGTGTTCCTCCTTTGGATCCAGTGTTAGCTCAACAGATCATGTCGTTCTTAAAAGGATTGGTTGGTCTTGAAGTGCTTCCTTATGCTCAAGCAACTCAAACTCCTACTAATCCCCATGTTGCTAGCACAGCGCCCAAGGTGGGTGGGACTAGAGGTAATGATTCTTTCTTCCGTCCTTTGTTGGGTTCTGTTATGACTGGTAATGAGCATGAAATGTTGACTAAGTTTCTGAAGATAAAGCCTTTTGTGTTTCTTGGTTTTGAGAATGAGGATGCTTATGAGTTCATTTTGGATTGCTATGAGAGGCTTTATAAACGGGGTATTGTTCATCAGCATGGGGTTGAGTTTGTGTCTTTCCAACTTCAAGGTGAGGCTAAGCAGTGGTGGAGAGTCTTATATGGAATGCAAATCTTCTACTTTACCTCCACTTACTTGGACCCAATTTCATGCTCTGTTTCTAGAGAAGTATGTGCCTAGGACGTTGAGGGATTGCAAGAAAGATGATTTTATGGCATTGGAGTAAGGTGGTATGACTGTGGCTGCTTATGAGGCCAAGTTCCATGTTTTTGTCTAGATATGCTACTCAATTGGTGACTTACTGAGCAAGAGAGAATCCGGTTATTTATTAGGGGACTAAATTCTGAGTTGCAAGTATTATTTGTTCATATGACTTCTGCAGGGAGGAGCTTTAATGAGGTGACAGACTATGTTAAGAAAGTGGAGGGGGTGAGGCGAGACGGTCAAGCTAAGGCATGGGCAAAAAGGGCCAAGAACTCAGGTAACTTTCAAGGTTCTTATTCCAAGGGGTCCGGAAAACCAATGCTTGCAGCCAAGCTAATTCAGTCCGCTATGCCCGCCTCTACAGGTAGTTACTCGCAAACTCTTATCTCATAATTTTCAGGATAGCCAGGGAGTCGCGCCTTCGACGGGCGGCAGACCATCTTTTGATCGTACTTGTTACAACTGTGGAGAACCTGGACATATGAGGATATATTGTCCCCACCCACATGTGTTTGAGTCCGCCAGCAGCAGACTAGAGCAGTGGTACCCGCGAGGAATGGTAATAATGGTAGAGGGCGTCCACAAGGTAGGCGGGGAGGTAATCAGCTAGGCCGTGGAGGTAGAGGAAATGGTAATGGTAACAAAGGTAGAGGTAACGCGTAACCAGGCAGGGAAGTGGCTCGTCATGATGATAGGGCTCATTGTTGTACTTTTCCAGGCAAGAATGAGGTGGAGGCGTCTGATGCGGTGATCACAGGTACTATTCTTGTCGGTGACCGGATGGCTAATGTGTTGTTTGATCCGGATTCTACTTATTCATATGCATCCGTGAGATTTACCTCAGATTATGATATGATTTGTGATATTCTTGATGCCCCTATTTGTGTTTCTACCCTAGTTGGAGAGTCAGTCATAGTTACCCATGTCTATCGTGCTTATCCTATTTTTTTTTATGGGATTTCAAACTTGGGCTCATTTAGTGATTTTGGATATGATTGACTTTGACATAATCTTAGGCATGACTTGGTTGTCTCCATATTATGCTATGCTTAATTGTAATACTAAGTCTGTAACTCTAGAAATTCTAGGAAGGGAAAAATTAGAGTGGGAAGGAGTGTACAAGCCTAAGCAAGCTAAGATTATATCATCCATTTGGGTTAGTAAACTGGTAGAGCAGGATTGTTTGGTTTATTTGGCTCATATTAGGGATGTTGAGATTGAGGCTCCATCCATTGAGTCTATTCCTGTGGTGTCTGAGTTTAGTGAAGTGTTTCCTAATGACTTGCCTGGTATGCCTCTAGTTAGAGATTTAGATTTTTGCATTGATTTAGAGCCTGGTACGCTCCCCATTTCTATCCCTCCACATCGCATGGCTCCGGCAGAATTAAGATAGCTCAAGGCTCAAATCAAAGAGCTTCTTGATAAGGGATTTATTTGTCCTAGTGCTTCCCCATGGGGTGCCTAGTTTTGTTTGTTAAGAAAAATGATGGTAGTATGAGAATGTGTATAGATTACCAGCAATTGAATAGGGTCACTATTCGAAACAATTACCCTTTGCCTCGAATAAATGATCTTTTTGACCAATTGCAAGGTGCATCAGTTTGCTCTAAGATTGATCTAAGATCCGATTACCATCAATTAAAATTTAGGCCTGAGGATGTGCCCAAGACGGCGCTTAGAACTCGGTATGGGCACTATGAGTTTTTGGTTATGTCTTTTGGTTTGACCAATGCGGATGTGCCCAAGACGGCGCTTAGAACTCGGTATGGGCACTATGAGTTTTTGGTTATGTCTTTTGGTTTGATCAATGCACCTGCAAATTTCATAAGTTTGATGAATGGGGTGTTCAAACCATTTCTTGATTCGTTCGTTATAGTCTTTATTGATGATATTTTGGTCTATTCGAAAAGTGAGGAAGCGCATGCCAACCATCTTTATAGTGTTTTGGGTGTTCTTGGAAAGCAAAACTTTTATGCTAAATTTTCTAAGTGTGAATTTTGGTTGAAATCGGTTGCATTTTTTAGGCATGTAGTTTCAACAGAAGAGGTAATGGTAGATCGTCAAAAGATTGAGGCGGTTAAGAATTGGGTTCGACCAAGTTCTGTGACTAAAGTTAGGAGTTTTGTGGGGCCTGCTAGCTATTATCGTCGGTTTGTGAAAGATGTTTGCTTCTATTGCCGAGTACTTGACTAATTTGACAAAAAAAAAAGATACCATTTGAATGGACCTAAAAATGTGAAGAGAGCTTTCAAAACCTCAAGACTCTCTTAACCACTGCACCTATTCTAGCATTACTGGTTGAAGGTAAAGATTTTATTGTTTATTGTGATGCTTCTCATTCTGGGTTGGGTGCTGTATTGATGCATGATAAGAATGTTATAGCTTATGCCTCGCGTCAATTGAAGGTGCATGAGTGGAACTATCCAATGCATGATTTAGAGTTGGCAGCGGTAGTGTTTGCTCTTAAAATCTGGCGGTATTACCTCTATGGTGTTAAGTGTGAAGTGTTTACTGATCATCGTAGTTTGCAACATGTGTTCACTCAAAAGGATCTGAATTTGAGATAGCGAAGGTGGATGGAGTTACTTAAAGATTATGACGTGACCATTCAATACCATCCGGGCATGGCTAATGTGGTGGCAGACGCTTTGAGTCGAAAAGCGGTGAGTATGGGTATTTTATCTTGCTTGAGTGTATCCAAGCGACGTTTGGCTAAAGAAATTCAGACCTTAGAGTCTAAGTTCATGCAATTGGGCATCTCATAAAGAGGGTTGCTAGCTAGTATTGAGGTAAGGGCCAGATTCATTGAGGAGATCAAGACCAAACAAATTGAAGATGAGAATTTGGAGGAACTTAAGAAAATGACAGTGATTGGTAAGGCACAAGAAACCACTCTTGATGCGGATGGTGTGCTAAATTTCAAGGGGAGGATATGTCTTCCTAGAGTAGATTACTTGATTGAGAAATTGTTAGCAGAGTCTCATGATTTGCGATATTCTATTCATACGGGTGTGACCAAGATGTATAGAGATTTGAAGCGAATTTATTGGTGGTTGGGCATGAAGAAAGACATAGCGAAGTTTGTAGCGAAGTGTCAAAATTGTCAACAAGTGAAACATGAACATCAAAGGCCTGTAGGTTTACTTCAAAGAATGCCAATTCTGGAATGGAAGTGGGAAAAAATAGCCATGGATTTTGTGGTTAGTCTGCCCAAGACTTTGGGGAAGTTTGATTCTATTTGGGTAGTGGTTGATAGATTAACTATGTCAGCTCATTTTATTCCGGTAAGAATAGATTATAATGCTGAACAATTGGCTAAAGTGTATGTGAAAGATATAGTGAGGTTGCATGGGATGCCTCTCTCTATCATCTCAGACCGTGGTACCCAATTCACATCCATGTTTTGGAAGAAATTGCATGATGAATTGGGCACACAACTCACTTTTAGTATAGTCTTTCATCCACAAATGGATGCACAATCGGAGAGGACAATTCAAGTATTGGAAGACATGTTGAGGGCATGTGTGATTGATTTTGGAGGGCATTGGGATAAGTTCTTACCTTTGTGTGAATTCTCCTTTAAAAATAGTTATCACTTCAGCATTGATATGGCACAATTTGAGGCACTCTATGAGAGGGGATGTAGAACAGCCATAGGATGGTTTGAGGCTGGAGATGTGAAACCATTAGGGGTTGATTTAGTGAAGGATGCTCAAGATAAGGTTAGGAGTATTCAAGCTAAGCTTCTAGCAGCCCAGAGTAGACAAAAGAAGTATGAAGATCATAAGGTAAGAGACAGGGCATTTCAATCCGGTGAAAATGTTCTTCTTAAGGTATCACCCATGAAAGGGGTGATGAGATTTGGTAAGAAGGGTAAGCTAAGTCCTAGATACATTGGTCCATTTGAATTTCTTGAATGCGTGGGGCCGGTAACGTATAGATTGGCTTTATCTCCTAATTTATTGAGTGTTCATCCGGTATTTCATATATCCATGTTGAAGAGGTATCATGGTGATGGGGATTATGTCATTAAGTGGGACTCAATTGTGTTAGACAAGGACCTCCAATATGAGGAGGAACCGATTGCAATTCTTGATCGTGATGTGCGCAAGTTGACGACCAAGGAGATTAAGTCAGTGAAAGTTCAATGGAAGCATTGTCCAGTTGAGGAAGATACTTGGGAAACCGAGAGGGACATATGATAAAAGTATCCCCAAAAGTTCGTCGATTCAGATACTACTTCATTCCTTCCTTAGCCTATTCTCCTAAGTTTTGTCACTCGGGGACGAGTGATGGGTAAATTGGTATGTATTGTAACGATCTGTTCCTATAGTTATAGAAAAGCCAACGGGGAAAATTTGGGACCGGAAAACTTTTTCGTAGTATTTGGGTTTTCCCAACCTTGTCCAGATTTGGACGAAATCGGAGTCCTTGAGGTGTAGGGAAATCTGGTAAAAATCGGGTGAAGTAAGTATGATTTTGATTACATGAGTAGTTAGATAACTCGTTAAGAAATCCGTACGACTTTACGAAATTGAATTCGGGCGAGTAGAACTCCCGAAATCGATCTTATCATAAAGGATATTTACTGAGCGTCGTGGGTTAGAAGTGTATTGTGAAATGGAAATTTTGGAATTCTTGAATTAGCTCTCTATCTCGAGAATGTCTCCTTGGCACTGGGTTTTGCTGCTTTGGCAGGGCCACTGTGGCTGGATGGTGGCAACTGTGGCGGGCTCGACGCGAATTAAAGTCGTTAATAAACTCCTAAACAACCTTATTTGGCACTTTTCAATTTTTAGAGCTAAGGAAAGAACTCCAGGCAACTCCTACTCATTTTTCACCATTCTTGAGGCTAAAGGTAAGCTTTTCACTCCCTGAATCCGTTTTCGATTCGTAGAACATAATAAAATGGGTGAATATTGATGGGGGAGGGTTTTGTTATAGATTCTATGGTGGAAACAACCCTAATTTGGATAATTGGGATCATGGGTTTGATCTAGGGTTCATAGAATTGTTAGTAATCCGGGTAATTAATGATTGTTTATTGATTCCCGTATTATATTGATTGTTTGTAGATTAAGAACAAGCGGAACGAATCCAGAAAGGGAAGGATCAAGTTTCTTAGGCTTACAAGCTTGTTTCGAGGTAGGTGATGGTTGTGATTCTATGATTGTGTGATGTATGCTTGTTCTTGCTTCATTATGATACTTGTATATGTATGAATGTTGCAATGTTGATCACACTTGTTCTAAATGAGATAGAGAATTGATGAATGCCATGAAATCATGACTTAAATGTATGATCTTGACGATATACTTGTGATTGTGATTGTGGTGTGTTTAATGGATCGGTTCCCACTTTTCGGCATAACTATAGGATCGGTTGCCACGTACTGACATAAATATGGGATCAGTTTCCACGTTTCGGCATGCTAACTGTTTGGGTTTGGGTTCCATGAGATGATCAATGATTTGACATAAAATGTGAAGTTGTTCATTATTTGTAAATGTTGATAATATTGTAAATGTTGATATGTATGCATGTGATTATAATGTTGTTTGACTTCTTTATGTTGCACTAGTGGGATAGTCGTGTGATCCTATCAGTACACTGTGGTTGTGTACTAATACTGCACTTGCTCTTATTTTTGTTGAGTACAGGGCATCTTCAAGCAGCTACTGACAGACCTCGCTTAGGAAATCAGTGATCGTCACTTAGAATTCAAGGGTGAGCCAATTCTTCCTGGCTGTCATGGAATTCTCTTTCATCTATGTCCACCATTTCCAGACTTAGACATTTGTTTTAGCTAGTTGAGTAGTTCATTAGTTGGGTTGTATCCCTTCTTGTTTAGACTTGGTTCATTGTTAGATGTTTTGGTACATTGACTTTCAGCTTCTAGGTTATTCTTCCGCATTGTTAGTTATTATTGTTAGACTTTTGTTAGAGTTTATGGGAACTCTATTTTTATTTCCTTCGTATTGACTTAAATGCCTTAGTTTTTAGATTATTTGTTTGATTTGGGTTGTAGTAGTGGTTCTCCCACTAGAGTGTTAGTGTGGGTGCCAATCACGACGGTCGGGTTCGTTACACCCCCCCTCCGAACTCATTTTATATATAATATTGTACACCTTTTGGCTTATGTGGCACACTCCGTGACTCTACGCAATTGAGGCGCGTGGGATATATTTGGATACCACGTAAGCCAAAAAAGTGTACAAAATTAGAAAAAAAAATGAGTTCAGGGGGTTACTAGGACCTTAGTTTAGTTAAAGTGTGTCTCTGGGATTTGGGTCATAGTCTAGGGAGGTACTTCTACCCTTTCCCATTAAAGAATGTTGAAGTTTTGAAACTTTGAAGAAATTTCAAGTGGGTTTTGTTGAGTTAGGGTTTATTCGCACTCAAAAGATATTGAGTTTTGGTATCTAGCTCGGAGGGAAACTACTCCTGAAATTTGAGGTAATTTCGGAAAGAATTAAAGAAGTTTGAAATTTGGGGATTTGTTAATGTTCTTTATGTGTTCTTTGTGTTCTTAAGAAAGAAGAGGCAAAAAGAGTACATTTGATCCAAAAACTCCAATTGAAAAGTGTTAAAAGTTGTTTGAGATCATGTAAAAAATGGTTCTACAAAACCTGAGTTAAATGACATGGATGAACCTTTTTTTTAAGAGCAATGGCATATATGAGCCAAACTTTTAAGAGATGACATAGATGAATCTTTTCTGAAAGGTCGATGGCATATTTGAGCCTTTTCCCTTTAAATAATAACACAATTTGAGGATTTTCAATCATTATATGCGGAGAAAGGCCTAAAATGCCCCTCAAGTATTTGAATTGGTACAAAATTATCCTCCATCCACCTATTGGTCCTAAAATACCCCTGACGTCCACCTTTTGGCTCAAAAATACTCTTATATCTAACAGATCATACTCATTAGGTGAATGAAGGATAATATTGTACCAAATCTCATAGTTAAGGGCATTTTAGGCCCTTTTCATTAAAATAATTTGAAATTACTTAATATATAAGCTCACATGATTGACTTGATTTTGAATTTAATAGCAAATTTAAAATAATAAAAATGTTAGACATCTACTCTCTACACTCCTCCCTCTCCGGCCGTTCACTTCCTATCTCTTCCTCTCTTTTTTTTCTATTTGGATCTTGTCCACCATTTTAGTTTTTTTTTTTAAAAAAAATTATGACAAACAAGAGAGGAAAAAAAAGAGAAAATAACGAGGCGTTCATATAGAAATAATTAGTTCAATAAAAGGTGACTTAATTAAGCAAATATGTACAAATATTATATTTTTTTCTTTTGTGTGTACCCAAAATTAAAAATAAAAGAATAAAAATAATCATTTCTCTTATCCCCATCCTCATCCCATCATGACATTAATACTAATTAAAAGAATATATATATGTGAGTTCATTTCAAGTTTGAGTCCTGGATATCCTAATTATTTATAAGAGATTAAAAAAAGGAATAAAAGAGAAAATGAACAAGATGTTTGGATTATTTAGAGAAAATTTTATATTAATGAAAATAATAATTTTTTTAGATGGACAATCAGTCGGGGTATGTATGGATTTTAGTTGGATCCCCATTTATGAGTTGGGTTACGTTATAATAAATTGGGGGTTGATTTTAAAATAGTCCAATAGGAAGATATCATGAAATTAATTATTTTTTCAATATTATTTTCAAGTGTATTGGGTCAAAATATGAATCATAAGTGGTTTAATAGAAAAAAATGAATTTTTTAAAATATATTTTTTATTATTTATTTGAGAAGGTTTAAATTTGGACCAATCACATCAAGCAATATAATAAATAAATATTTAATAGTTTTACTTTAAGGGAGCTATTAAAAATAAGGGCAAATATGAGTCAAAGGATTAACATCGAGGGTATTTTTGTAGCCGAAAGGTGGACGTCAAGGGTATTTTAGGGCCGATAGGTGGATGGAGGGTAATTTTGTACCAATTCAAATACTTGAGGGGCATTTTAGACCCTTCTCCGCATTATATATACAAAAACTACTGGTATTAATACAACACTCTCAAAACTTTTTGCAATCTTCTTATCAACTTTTCAAAGTCGTCGCTTACTTCTTCTACAATTCAGCTACATTGTTAGATGGTCAGATTTGCCATAACACGTAAGATTTTTCTTCTTTTTTGATTGTTCTTGGTTTCTCGATCCTTCACTTATTTCATTGGGATCACCACATCAGGTACTGATGCGGTTTGAAGAGAGGTCGCTTCCAGAATTGAAATGCAAATGTCTAACTCTGAATTTGCATATCACAGAGTTTTATTTCTATGGAGCAGCAATCCTGTTGGGAGTCTCGCCTCATGCGGAGACATTCAACATAAATATGGAAACTACATCGGTAACTCCCTCCAACTTTTACTCTTTTATTTGCACATTCATTTTTGGAAGTTTAACATTGCTCCCATCCCAAAATGAATAGTTTTTCAAAGGGATGCAAACAATATTGTACACAAAATTTTTTAAAAGCAGCGTCGACAAATGACCAAAGCACTATAACATCATAATAAGAAATGAAAAAAAGCAAAATTCAAACTACATGATTGAAACATATTCAAGTACCCCGTCCATTCCTTTTTACTAGTCCAATGTTCAAAAATATGTTTTTCCTTTTATTTGTTTATTTTAACAAATTAATAGATTTTTTTTCAATTTTAAACCCTTATTATTTAATTATTTCCCAAAATTTATTGGAATACATTACTAGTAATCTAAGTTAGATTTCAAATCCAAATTAATATATGCAACTGTGTAAAAATAAGTACTTCATAAATGATTTTTCAAAAGGAGTACATAATTTATGCTAAACTAGTAAAAGGAAAGAGAGAATACATTATCACAACTCGACTATTTTTTATGTAATCTCAATAGTCTAATTAAAAATGTTAATAAATATTTTTTCCTTTATATAAGGCATTAAACAATAACTGGAAAACTCAAAATTAATTTTAGTGCCAAGAAATAAGATGTAAGAATAAAATAGCAAAAAACTTAAAATTTAAACAACATATAATATGTCAATCCCCAAATAGTGCAAATTGCAGAGAATGTAATTTCTTGTACCCGACACTTGCACTGTAAATCATTGTTTAGTAACTTTTGTACATTATGATTTTCATTTGACTGTATTCTCTCTCCAGTTGGATCTTGATCAATGAGCATTTGAGTTAAGATATTTGGCCAAATAACTCGATATTCATTTCATGTCAAGCGTCAGGTTTCCCAACCTCAAGAATGTTAAGATTGTCAGTTCTTCCAATATGTGTTTGAAGGAGCATCTTGAATGGGATTATGATGAACTTTTTAAACTTTCAAAGTTTCTACTAAAGAATGCAATGATTTTGGAGTCGTTTCTAATTATATCAAGGAGAGAAACGTGCAAGAGTTGTTCAATGAACTGTGTTGCTCAATATCTTATTCGATTGTTTCATAAATTGGTAGGTTTCCAAAAATCCTCAACCAGTTGTGCGATCACTTTGAAGGATAAAGTTTTCTGTGACCTGAAATGTTGTCTTTGCCCTTATGACATCCCAAATTTTATGGTTGCTTGGTTTCTGATGAAACATTTCTATATGTTGTACTTGTGTTTCTGAATTTGTAGCTAAGCTTGTTTCCCTAGATCAACAAGCCACACTTTTCATCTGATTATAACAACAAGGTATTATTACTGGGAGGTGGTACCTTATAGACATTTTCATCTGAATTTGTACTGTTGTTTATCTCAAAGAGGTGGTATCCGCTACCTGCATTAGAACCCGACTATTATGGATTCGTGCCAGGTAGGGCCCATTCAGGGGTAGCGCTACGGCGTATCCAGGATTTCGAGATGATGAGTGCACTATTATGAAAAATGTGGATCTAAGATATAAATTTAATCGGTTCGATATTTAGGTTTCTATCACTAAAATCAATTGACTGAACCCATTGATCGTATGTTATATCATCCAATACTTCTAGTTTTAATATACACATTTGGTTTAATTATTTAAAAATTTCAATGCAAACAAAATTACTAATTTCCAATGCGACAAACTTGAAAATTGTGTACCACGCCAAACACGTTGTCACGACCCGAGTCTACACCCTGGACGTGGCCGGCACTCAAGAACCATTACTGGTCCCCAAGCGAACTCTCATCCTGGCTGACTACAAGCGGAAGACTAACTTAAGCATGCAAAAGCTTAAAACTGAATAACAATTCATGAAACTTAAATGGAAAGCTTTAACTCAAAAGAAAACTCTGAATAAAATAATAATAATAATAATATATTCAACTCGCCATAAATAGGCAACTTTAGTCTTTAAAACATTTAACCAAATAAATGAAGACTTCTAAAACTCTACTGTCTATCTATGAAGCCTCTAAATGACAAAGATGGAAGTCGGGACAAGATCCACGATATCCTAACAACTGATATAATTGAAAGTACAAGTGGAACCCTCCGGAAGCAAGGAGGCTC
>NW_006238951.1:554218-640064 GCF_000226075.1 Solanum tuberosum | reverse complement strand
CTCATGTTGATGACCCTGAATACCTGTATCTGCATCATGAAAGGATGCAGGCCAAATGAGTCAGTACGTGGAATGTACGAGCATGTAAGAGGAATTTTAAAGCATAAACATAAGCTTGAAACTTGATAAAAAAAGAAAACATACTTACCTCTTCTTAAACTTACTCAACTCAAGGAATACTCAAGAATATTCAAGACTACTCAAACTTACTCAACTCAGAAGTACTCAAGTATTAGATACTCAACTCAAAGATTAGATATTCAACTTCAAAGATATGATATTCGACTTGAAATACTCTACTCTGGATACTCAACTCAATATAAAGCAACAATACACATGCAATATATGGAAAGCTTTATAAAGCAGTAAAAACAACTTAGTTCGTTAAAGAAAATGCAATAACAAACTCAACTTTACTTATATAATAAAGTAATGTAATTTCTGTGGGAGTTTCTCTAACCGACAACCACCACTATGAGCCTAAGTGGTGATACAACGTCTTGCCCACGCTGCCAGAACTGTCGTATACTTTGCCGTCATATAGAACGCTTAACTTAGTGGATCCACTAGTCTATGCTAAAAGCATCTTAAGGAGTTATCTAAAAAGTATGATCCTTTACTACCCATGATGGCTACATGGTTTATGGAGACTTGAGTTAATATGAACTCGCATCCCCATATCGGTGCTCAATACTACTCCCAAAATATACTTAGCTCATATGTTTGTAAAAACAAAACTCTTTCTTTGAATTGAGATAATTACTCAAAACTTAGCTTTAAAGCTCTCTTGGAATCGATGTTCCCTTTTCTTGCTCAAATGTGAAAACATTTATAAACTCTTTGGGAATACTTAGTTCCCTTATACCTTTTTGAGAAATGGACTCAACTCTCTACTCTTTATATAACTTGAAACTTTTAGTCTTAAAACAAAGTTAAAACATTTGTAAAAGACTTCTTAAAATGAGGTTCATGCCAAATTATGGACGTGAACGACTCAATGCAAGGTTTTCAATAACCATAGATAGAACTCAAATACTTGGAACTCAAGAACTTCAATGATACTACTCTTCTCAAGACTGTTCGACTTATAGTGTTCATGCGGAATTATGGGCATGAAATATTCAACTCAAGGACTCAAGATACTTCTCAAAAGGGCTTAGGAACTCAACACTTAAAGGGTTAAAACTTGAAGATACAACTTCTCTGAAAGATGCTCAACTTACGAAGTTCATGCGAAGGATCTCATGATGACAAAGTAGATTCATGAATACATTCTCCTCATCCTCATTCTCACTTGCTTGAGTCTTGAAAGAAGTTACTAGTAATTGTAGAAGACTTCTCAAAGACTCTAAGGGACCTTATCAAAAAGGTTTGAAAGAACTCTCAAACTTGACTCTCAACTCTACCTTGAATTTGATTTATGGAATTCAGGTTATGATCATGTTAGGAATGATTTTAGGTGTTTAGAAGTAGCTTAGAGTAGTTAGAATCGAAAAGGAGTGAAGGTGCACTTTAAATGAACTCAAACGGGGAAATCGATGACAAACTGGATGGGGCAGGTGACCCTGGCACTATGGGTGGCGCGGGGCGTGGGGTGCCAGCCCCTAAACTTCAGAGGTGGGTTTGGGCGCTCTGGCAGGCGCATCGCGCCAGGCCCCAACCCAGAAAATTCAGCAAGTTTCTTTTCTCGTTTTCTCACCCTATTTCGCCTAGAATCGAATGGTTTCTTCCCCAATCACTTAGAATTGATTACTTAACATAAGTAAACTCTAATATACTCAATACATCCATTAAAAAACTCACTTTGATCTCAAGAAATCATCCAAAACCCAATACAACAAGATTTAGAATGAACTCCAAGAACACCTATCAAGAACTCATCAAGAACTCAAATCTTTCAACTTCAAGAATGAAATTTGCGCTGAAAATAACATGTTTGGCGTGTGGGTGAACAAACCCAACACTATGGAAGCTTACATACCTCTTAGGGATCAAACACATGGCGACAATCCGCAACAACTCTCAAGAATTTCGACGAACGCTTAGATCCTTTCTCTTTTCTCCTCTTTTGTCTTCTTGTTTTCTCTCAACTAAAACCCTAGGCGTAAACTAGGATTATAAAACTCAACCTAATTAGATTATACCCTTAAAATATTACTAAAAATGAATTAAATCTAATTGGGTAAGTAAAAGACCAAAATACCCCTTACTATTTCCGGCTAACTTTCCTTAACTGGGCAGCCTAAATTCAAAAGGTCATATCTCACTTATCCGAGCTCAAAACTGAGCAAACTCGGTGGCGTTGGAAAGATAATTCAAATATATTTCCTACGGTATCTGGTAGCACACCTAAATCATCCTGAGCTAGTAGTTATAGTTGTTTGAAGTTGACCCAAAACTCATACTTAAGCGTAACTTGCAAAATTTCAGATTTTGCTATTTCCAATTTAGTTCTTTTTCGAACTCAAGGTGCTACATCTAGTGAACTTAAAACTTAAGAAATTTTAATTCCTCGGTAAAATCCTACTCACAACGAAGGATGGTTCAAGTCTTAGCTCAAAAAAATTTCTGGGGTGTTACACACGTATCCGTCTACATTGTGTACCACTGCCAGAAGATATGTTTAGACCAATAATTAAGGATAACTATTTTAAGCAGTATCATTTCTGGTTTGAGCTAGATCATACTCAATCTAGTAAATTGATCTCACAACTCTCATCTCTTGCATATGCTCCGAGTAGCACACCACATTAACCAACACTCTGGAAAAGTATAATCCAAAGTTCACCTGCAAATAACAAGATAAAAGAAAATAGATCTTTTGAACCACAAGCCTTGGAAAATAAGCCATTCAATTCTATTGTAATCCAAAGCTCACCTGCAAATAACGAGATAGTAGAAAATAGATCTGTTGAACCACAAGACTTGGAAAATAAGCCATCCAGTTCCATTGATTCTCAAGCTACATTGAATGGGGCATGCAGAAGAAAACACCAATGCACAACTTGTTCGTTCGGATTTGATCTTCCGTGATTGTTTGCCAAACATTCTTCTTTTCATAATAGTCCTTTTATTTCATGAACAAATGTGTTCGTTCAATTTAAAATCCTAACGAAACCCAAAGAGGAAAGGTGTGTTGGATAGAAAAGAAAAAATCATCGAAACCAAAAGGTGTGTTGGATAGAAAAGGTAGAATCATCAAAACCAAAAGGTGTGTTGGATAGAAAGGAAAAATCATTAAAACCAAAAGGTGTGTTGGATAGAAAAGGAAAAATCATCAAAATCAAAAGGTGTGTTGGATAGAAAAGAAAAAATCATCAAAACCTTAGCAAGCCTTTCTGCAGCCAAACGAGTATATATTGTTGAACACTAATAATAGAGATTCAATTAAAACCCTTACCCCCAAAAGATGGATATATGGTCTCTATTCCCAAATCCCAAAGAAACGAAGAAGCAAAATGAAAAGAGTTGATCGAATCAGTAAGTTGCCCGACACTCTTATTATTCAGATTCTCTCCCTTTTGCCAACGAAAGATGCCTTCACAACCTCTATTCTCTCCAAAAGGTGGTTGTAGAGAATATCAGAAGAAAAGAATAATCGGGAAACCTTCTGCTAGCCCAAGATCGTTAACTAAGATCGGAAGATTCAACTAAAGAAGAGAAAGCTAGAAAGGAGAACTTGTTTATGGTAGAAGACTCTTTTATTTGGGTTGTTCTTAGGTTATTTACAAAATGTACAATACCATCCCCTATTTATACTTACCAATGGATGGTTCTAGATACTACAAAATCTAGACTATTCCATAATTCTCTACAAATATATAATTTCTCTAGAACATCTACAAGAAAAATCTAGTAACATTATCTTCTACTCTAAAATATCTAGATATTTCTACAAGATACTCGAGAAAATTGAGGGGAAGGTGACAAAAAAGAGGTCAATTTAAAATTGGTGACAACTGATTCAAAGTCAATTTTTGAAAATTGAGGGGAAGGTGACAAAAAAGAGGTCAAATTAAAATTGGTGACAAGTTTGACTGATTCAAAGTCTAATTTTTTAATTAGTGATTAAGATAATTGGGGTCTAAATTGTAACTTTCAAAACTTCTAAACTTTTAAAAGATATCAAATAAACTTAATTCCCAATTTTCTTCCCCTTTCTCTCTAAAACGTGTATCTTTGCAACTACGGCCCTTCAGTGTGTCTCCATTGACCATTGTTGCGACTTCCCAACCTTCCACTGAAGTTGCGACAACTTCAATTTGTCGTCTTCATCTTCGTCTTCTTCATCGTCGTCTTCATCTACCCCTCAAGGTAACACTCTTTTCTTTTCTTTCATAGTTAGGGTTTTGAGATTGGAAAGGTTGAAAATCTATTGGGTTATTTTTGTATATAAATTTTTGTGTTATTTTTGAATTATAATCTTTTGCTTCCATGGAAACTCCTCTTATCAATCAATCATCAAAACTCAAGCTAACATGTGAAGCAAAGAATAAAAAATGGTTCATATCATCCATGCTAATCTTCTTGAAAAGTATATTATTAATCGATAAAGCAAAGTCTATCGTCAACATAATAATGAAATGATACCATTCCACATAACTCTTCATCTTATGAGTGAATTTATTATGTGTTTTTAAGATGAAAATGAGGCAAAGAACAAATGTTTAAAGTATGTTTTTAGGACTAAAAAGGAGTGTGAAGAGAAGACAAATGAAATTTTGGCAATCACATCAATTTAGCAACTCTAATAGGTTTTGACATTTATTTAACATAAGTATACTCTTTCTTTTTTACTTGAAAGATTTCACTATTTCCCCTTTTTCCTTACTTTGTTTGATACTTTACAGTAGATGTTAACTATATTAGAATCGTCTAAGCACATGAAAATGTCCATCAACATCTATGTTGTTCCAACTCTTCAAAAATGTTATCTGGTTGCATGTCTACTCATCAACATATATGTTTGCACTAAAAATTTGTATTGTTTACATTTTCTGTTTACATTTTTTTTTACTTAATAAGATCATAAAAAGAGTTCATAGAAAGATGATGCTTGTATTTACAACAAATGTTGTGATTATTACAATAAGTGCTCTGATTATTATAGCAAGTGTTGTGATTATTACAACAAGTGTTGTGATTATTACGGTAACTGCTATAATATAATTTTGAAAAGCTACAGTTGTTACATTTATTATCGTTTACCTTATTTCTTTATGTGGTTTTGAATTAACTTTCAAAATTATCTAAGTGGATAATGAATGTATTTTTGTATTATTACATTTTAATTTTATTATTTTTAAATCATGACTTCAAGGAAAAAACGAACAACTCCTACTAAAAAGTATAAAAGGAGAATCAATACTCAAAGACAAAGAGAAGAAGAAGAAGTAGAAAACACAAGTTTGAAAATTTTTGTAGAAGAAGAAGAATGAGAACATGAAATAGATGTTTCTTCTACAGATGTAGAAAGAGATGATAGACCAGTTAAGGAGGAACAAGATGATATACTCATTTCAAAAAGGGATAATTGGTGTCTGGAGATAATGCATAGTAAAGGTAAAATTATATTCTAATCATCTTTCGAACATTTTTCTTGTGTTCTTTATTTCACTTGTACATGTGAAATTCATTTTTTTAAAATATTACAAATGAAGTGGGTTGATTCGAATTCAAAAAGGAGTTGAAAGCGTGATGAAGAAGGGGCTGCTTGTGAATATGCAATTTGCTGCTATTTTGCTACATTTTTAATGCACTTTTGTTGTACTTTTGTGAATATGGTATTTTGAAATTGATGAATCGATATTTTGTTTTCTTTTAGTTGACTTCGATATTCATGGGTTTTGAATAGTAGTTGAATTGATTGTGTTGTCGAGATTATCGAAAAAGAATAGTGATTTTGTTTGTGAACTAGTTGAAGGAGAGGATTTGACCCATTTTTTTTATTTCTTTTAAAGTAATTGCTAAAATTCAGTACAACAAGTATGAAAATTACTGAAATTTTCATAGTAACAACTGAAAAGTAGTTGTACTTTTTATAGCAGTTACTGAAATTTTCTACAACAAGTAAGAAAGTTGTTGTACTTTATATAGCAATAGCTGAAATTTTCTTTAACAAGTAAGCAAATTAATTGATAAATTGACTGTTAATTGGCTGTAACACTCATATTTAATGATAAATAGAGTAGTGTTGACCTAATTTAAAAATAAAATTTACATTAGATAGTGATCTTGTATAATGATATAGTTCTTCGAGATATCAGACAATCAATTTCATAACAATTTCACATCTAATCAACTTATAATGAGTAAATGATCGTTTATTGATTATAACACTCATATGTAATGAGAAATAGAGTAGTCTTGGTCCAACTTATAAATAAAAGGTAGATTTGATAATAATCTTACACAAAATGATAGTAATTTGAGATATCAAAATATCACTTAAGTAATTTCACATATAATCAACTTAAATTGATAAATTAATCATTAATTAGTTATATCAATCATATTTAATAATAAATATGATGATTTTGGTTAATTTAAAAAGAAAATCTAGAATGGATTGTAATTATATTTTAATTTGCTACGACAAATAAGCAAATTGTTGTACTTTTCATAGCAATTGTTGAAATTCTCTATAACAACTGAACGAGTTGTTGTATTTTTTACAGCAATTACTGAAATTCTCTACAACAAGTACGAAAATTGTTGTACTTTTCATTGCAATTACTGACATTTTCTACAACAAGTAAGAAAGTTATTGTACTTTATATAGCAATTGCTGAAAATTTCTTTAACAAGTAAGCAAGTTAATTGACTAATTGACCGTTAATTAATTGTAACACTCATATTTAATGATAAATAGAATAGTGTTGATCTAATTTAAAAATAAATTTACATTTGATAGTGATCTTGTGTAATGAGATAATTCTTTGAGATACCAGATGATAAATTCCATAACAATTTCACATATAATCAACTTATAAGGAGTAAATGATCGTTTATTTGTTATAACACTCATATGTAATGATAAATAGAGTAGTCTTGGTCCAACTTATAAATCAAAGGTAGATTTGATAGTAATATTACACTAAAAGATAGTAATTTGAGATATCAAAATATCAATTAAGTAACTTCACATGTAATCAACTTAAATTGATAAATTAATCGTTAGTTAGTGATATCACTCATATTTAATAATAAATATAATGATTTTGGCTAATTTAACAAGAAAATCTAGAATGGATTGTAATTTTAATTGAATTTGCTATGACAAATAGGCAAATTGTTGTACTTATCATAGTGATTGCTGAAATTCTCTACAACAATTAAATGAGTTGTTATATTTTTTATAGAAATTACTGAAATTGCCTATAACTAGTACGAAAATTGTTATACTTTTCATAGCAATTGCTGACATTTTCTACAGCAAGTAAGAAAGTTATTGTACTTTATATAACAACTAGTGGACTTGGTCGCGGTTCGCGCGGTTATGAACAGAATTAAAATAAAGTTTTATACTAAATCATAAAAGATAAGCTATGAAAAATCAATTAAATATATCTATATTTTGTAACAATTGTTATTCCAAGTCATCTATAAGGTACATACTCTTTAATTGAAATTATTAGTTTTTTACATCAATATTTTTTTAATTCGAACTTCTTCCTCCTCTTTGTTATAACTTCATCACTATTTACTTTATAGTATTCGTCTGTTCACCAACCTAAAGAATTATCATATCAAAATCACTAAAAATTTTTTAATTAAAATTAAAAAACAAAATAAGGTAAGAAAGAAAATACATATAAAAATACACACAAAAAAAAGAATTAGCTATGCAGAAAAAATTGAAAAAAATGGCAGACACAAATTCCTAATTCTTCTAGTTTTACTTAGCTTATATACAAAAATATTAAAGAGTTATATTTCATATTTCAAATAAATACTACATTCAATATACAAATTCCTAAGAATGAAGAGTCATTGTAATTAAGAGGATTAAAAATGTGACTTTAATATTTTGACATTTGTACATTATGACACAAAATAATGAATATTAATCATAGAAAATGATAAGACAATCTGAAATAAAGTTATTGAGACATTTATTTTTATAATAAATTCAATAATAAGTAGGAAGAAAAAGAAAAAATAATTACCAAAGTAAAGAGAAAAAATATCACACTATTCTAGTCCAACAATTATTATATAAATAGATAGATAGATAGATAGACTTTTAAGAATCACCATTTTTTCCCCAGAAAAATCAACACATTATTTTAGAAGAAGAAGAATGTCACGACCCAAAAATGGATGTGATGGCACTCGTCTTATCCCACCAAGACAAATCAGCCTTAAACTCAACCATTACAATAACATGCGAAAATTTTATAATCAACTCAAAAATACCCCAAACAGAAAAATCAACACATTATTTTAGAAGAAGAAGAATGTCACGACCCAAAAATGGATGTGATGGCACTCGTCTTATCCCACCAAGACAAATCAGCCTTAAACTCAACCATTACAATAACATGCGAAAATTTTATAATCAACTCAAAAATACCCCAAAATTTGGTTGTCATGTGTACAAGACTCTAAAGTATTACAATTGATTTAGAAGAAAAACACAAGTCTCAAATGACATTGTTTCTAGAATAGAACAAGATCATAATTTAAGGAGAAAGAAGGTCCGCTGAAATGACAAGCAGCTACCTCACAAACCTCCACAAGAAGCCTCAGACAAGAAGAAGAGAAAATATCACAAAGGTCCCGGGCTAGTAACCTACAAAAAAAATGTAGTAGCAAGGAGTGAGTACCAAACCACACGGTACTCAGCAAGTAAACCTCTAAACACAAGCTAAGGGGATAGAATACGGGTACTCCTTACACCCCAACCGAACCTCCACAACTACAACCTGCATAAAACTAGCCCAACCTAACAGTTCACAATTTACAAGCGCATATCTCAACAACAACATTCTAACAATCACATATTCTCAACAACAAGCTCAATATTCATCAATTACAACCTCCACAACTACAACCTACTTAAAACCAGCCCAACCTAACAGTTGATAATTCACAGAGCACACAGCTCAACAACAGCAATCTAACAATTACATATCCTCAACAACAAACTCAATATTCATCAATCAAAGTTTCACAGAAAGGCACTCACAAGATCAGCAAAACACAATATCAAGTTCACTAATGATAAATATGTGCAATGCAATGTCAAGTATAGTGATGCATGTCTGACCTAATGATACACACCAGTTGTCTCTCAGTTCGGGACCCATGGGGGGCATATTTGTCCATGTATCCATCGCGGCATGCAATACGACCCTCGATAATAGTAACCATCGTGGCACGCGATATGTCCCTCGAAATATAGTATCCATCGCGGTGCGCGATACGTCCCTCGAAACATAGTATCCATCACGGTGCGCGATACGTTCCTCGAAATGGTACATCCTCTATAATTTCTTATTCTTTCTCAATTCACTTAACACTTGTCACAACCATGTCTCAGAACAATGCAAATGACATGTTCACACAAATAATAAGAAGATGACCATTTTCATAATATTGCACAATTCACAACAACACAATCATGATACAACATCAACAATGATTGAACAAGCCTTTCAAACAATTCTCAACACATCGCACACAAACAATTAATCACATTGCCTTTTATTACCCTTTTTTTATCATTAGAATTAATCAATGTGGACAAGTCAACCCATCACCAAGTCTCATTACCCCTAAACACATATTACAAGAAAATACACGAATTCCATACACTTAACAAGGATTTAGAAATCCACTTGACTCAATCAATCAAGAATTCACTCCGCGACTTGAGTCTTCCCTTTTCGTTGAACTTCCAATTGAAAGCAATCTATTCAAATAAATGATAATGATAAGATTTCGAAACTAACAACATTCATATTGCTATAGGTCTAGCTTAGACCCAAAACTCACCTGAATTTATAATAAAGTTTCTAAATCTTGATTCCAACCAATAGGTCAAATCTCATATTTTCTGAATTTCAAGTTTAGGCTTAAGTCCCAATTTCTCCAATATCATAACTCTAATGGTATTTATTTATTACAATACATCTAATATTTAATTACCTATCTCAATATAGCAAAACTTAAACTATAATGTGATAATAATAGCAAAATTTCGTATCCACAATCAAGAACATAACCCGTAATCCCTACTATGGAATAATATAAAGAACCTTAACCTAGTTATCACTTTCATTCTTCTGTTAATGATTTGCTCCTAATTGGGCAATCATTACCCAATGATTGGCTATCAAAGCCTAGCCGCCAAGCCAACACTACAATATTTACTCAATTTGTAAAATCAAGAAATCAAATTTTCTTACTTTCTGTTCCACCGCACAAAATTATAATAATAGTAATAATTGAATTCTATCTCACAATTCGTATTCACAAATGCTTAGATGGTGACATGGATGATATTCTTACCTGGTGCAATTTAGTGTTGGGTGGTCGCCGAATTGTGACGTTCTCTTCGTAAGGTTTATCCCTTCTTTTCTTCCTTTTTGTTTTCAATTAATTGTGACAAATTTGATTTACTTATTTTTAATATATATGGGCCAAATTGTTTAAGGTCCTAAATGAGTTATGAACTTGACCCATTAATCATCAATTAAATAAATAAATTATGTAATAAAATACCACCAACTAAATAACTGTAATTAACAAATAGCTCAAAAATTTCCACAAATGATTTTTCGGGTCATTACATTATCCACCACTAAAAACCATGTTCGTCCTCGAACATAAGGAAGAAGAAGGAAGAATAGCCGATGTTACCAAAATTCTAGGCTATGACCTACCAGTCGGTGTTCATTTCCCTATGTGAGCTCCTCTTTAAAATCATTTCATCAAGAACAACTACTAAGAACTGAACTTTTGAATCAAATTTTGGAAGATCTACAAATCAGGAGTGATTATAGAGCCACAGACTAACTAATGAACCCAATCTAAACTGAAACTCACTGGACCTTAACACAACCATCATGACGAATCTTTTCTCACATAACCAAGATAACATTTTGAATCGATATCGACTACAACCAGAAGCGAACTTGGACCAACCACCACACACTCATAATGCACAAACCATCACAAATCTTATCAAGATTTCCTTTTCACAACACAATCTTTTCACGAGTTTAAGTTACAAAAATTGGATCTCTAAACATCAGATATTCATCAAGGGAAAATCGAACTCAGCAAACCCAAAGAAGAAAATGATTAAGTAAACACCCAACAAGCGATACACTTTTAAATGCAAAACCTTTAACAACACTCATAGACAATTGTAACTCTTCATAGCTCTTATATAAGTTCTCATAAGCAAGGTTGTGCGTGTAGAACTACTGGTATACTTCAACTATCTCAAACAACACCAAATCTATCATAATCGAAATGACCAAGTTTGTCCAAGGATCCTACCCTATCAAGAGGTCATAAGAGGATCGGTACATCCGATCCACCACTAGGGATTCACCCATAAATATAGAAACACACGTGAACATATGCATCGAATTATACTCCAAATCATGTCCGAAACGAAGTAGGTGGGTCACATAAGAATGTACGAAACCAAAATTGAATAACACAATATACTCCCTTCATAGCACCCATATCAAACATTTCCACTCATATGACTCCATCTCCTTGATTTTTAGTCACCCACAAGTCACAATCAACCAGTCTGATCCTCATTACAATATAACAAATACTTGATTCATCAAACCCAACATACTTCTCACAATACTCCATTGAAGCCAACACTCTTAATACCAACAAACAACATAACCACATCAGTCGTTTACCTTACTCTCAAATTGTCACTAGTATCAAAATTTTCTTAGCAAACACATTGTAGCCTCTAAATTTTTTGAACTATGGCTCTTTTTTTTTTCCATTTAACCATTTCATGATAAATACGGGTCATACCCAAAACTGATAATTCTAATTTCAAATCTAAAAGTACTTTTCCATCACGGTACGATAATTGAATCACACTCAATGTCAACTCCACGCAATCACTCACATACCAAGTTTCAACTATCCTTCAAACCATCATATACCTCATGCCAAAACTTAGAGATATTTTTGACTCACCCCAATGATTTTGTGTACTATAAGCTAATAACCTCTACTCACCATCAAAAGCCTATATGACATATCATAACAGTCTATGTTGTCTCATAAAAATAGTAGTTTCAATCTCCTCAAAATCCTTAATAACCATGTATAATTGTAGGTCCATACTATTGCGTATCCATAAGTCACTATCATAATCTGAAGAATTTAGCCCCACATAACAACACATAATCTCACACACCTCACTGCTTGTAACCTAAACCAAAACTCAATCTTTATTAATGAAGCTGATAAGCCCCTAGTAAGTCTATGCCAAACCAGTCGTCACATCTCATAGTCATATCTAAACTTAAAGGCAAAAGTTCTTGCAACCTTCAACTCTAAACCAATGATCTATACGAAAGATTTTATTCCTTTACCTTGCTTAAACTCCTTCCATGACGCAGATTTCAAATACTTTGAACTCTTGAATACACCAAAATCTTGTTTCTTTCATCGAATTACTTACAAATCTTATCCTTTGACCAATAATCCATGACATTTTACCTTATACTATAAATCAAAACCTTAAGTGACACCTTCCCTTAGGTCCTTTAACAATCAAAAGTGACAAACTTTACGATCCAAAACATGCACAAGTCCTTCCAATTTGTCAATACACCACACATTTGATTATTTTTTTTTATCTTACCAATTCATACCTTGACTAAATCTACTATCATGAATGTAGACTAACAATGAAGAACTTGAATTTTCATCCCAGCTATGCCAGTTATCAAACTCAAAAAACACAAAAACACTTATTACCACACTCAAATCGAACGCATATAGACTTCTTTCTCAAATCTTATTCAATCGTTTTAACCAATCTGATTAACCCATGACACTATTACCATGACACTATTACCATGACCAGAGCAAAACAGTTGAAACCACGTCTCTCTGAACCCAATTCTCAACCCTCTAATATACATCTTTAGCCCTTGCAATCAGAGTAAATAATCTTGCTCGCACCTCCTTCTGAAGGCTACACTACATCCCACTATTTTATTTTATTTTTTCATTATGACTCTAGCTCTTTTCAATTCTATTTGAGTGGTGTCCCAGCATTTCCTAAAACTTTCCATACAACCAAGTTACTCAACAAATAGTAGAAAATCACAACCTTAGATACTCGCAGTCGTTATTACTATACAAAATTTATTTACCCAACAATCCTTATTATATAATTGCATTTCATCACGAACTCTTATTACCATCATGCTCAGTTAGCTTTTGTCATTACTAGGAAGTCAACCTTTTCATCAATATGACATCTTAAACCCAGTTATACCAATTAAATCCAAAGGACCAACCCACTTTTATATGCACTTTTTACTAAAATTTTCAATTACCTTCACACAAGTATACTCTTTGAGACTTCCTTTACCCATAAACTTGTCATTCTGGTATCTATCCATTCCCTTGACCTTAAGATCAAATCACCGGTCCTCATTTAGAACCCTCATGATACACTTCTAGACTTAGCACATTAATATCGTATCAACGATCCACCACTAAAATCTTCCTTATACACACATCGTAACCCCAAATATCTGTAGTAACAACCTAATTGGTTTCTCAAATGTGACTGTAACATCGAATCTCATTATACGAGCATGTGATACAAGTGATAACTCTTTAAGTAGTTAGTATTCGCACTTGACAACGAACGTATTCGTTTTCATGTACCACTAGTACCCCATCGTGAAAGTCTGTTAAATCCACCACTAGAACACATGATAGTTACTGAGAAGATTGTACCCAAATAGCCCACATATTTCTACATGTTGAGTAGTTGCAAAACATTATCAAATATACTCAGTCTCTATCTCAATTGGTATGCATCCTTTCTTAGATCAAGTCGAGGGCAGAAGTAACACACTCCATAACTCTAACCAAGTAAGCATCGATACTATTGTAGTAGTCATATCATGGCCTTCTTTGATACACACACAATCTATAAAATCGTAGTAGAAATTCTAACCTCAATTGGTGCATCATTATTCTCATCATTTTCTAAGCAACCTATTCATGTTATGATAACTTTACTAATTGTAGTTTCCAAAGTTACATGTCCATTATCTAGCCATCCCTTTAATTATTTCACTTCCAATTGTTAAACCACTCTAAATATCATATATACCACACAAGTACTATTCACTTTAATAGGGTAACTAACCTTACACAACCCCTTCCAATTGTTAAACATTCTAAATCTAACCACACTTCATTTCCATAAGTATATTACTTCTACCTTATTACCAGATCTAACATGTAAAACATACACGACATCAACTACTCACATGAGGAACCACACACAAGTCATCACTATAAGTGAAAGTGAATGGAGTGAAGCGATAAGAATAAAAACCAGACCAAGTACGCACGATAGAGATCCAAGAAGTGAAGATTTTTTCTAAAACTCACTATAGCCTCTCGAAGATAAGTACAGACGTCTCCGTATTGATCCTCGAAACTCTACTTAGACTCAACTTTTACACACGTGAGACCTATGAACTTGGGGCTCTGATACCATTTTGTCACGACCCAAAAATAGATGTGATGGCACTCATCTTATCCCACCAAGACAAGTCAGCCTAAAACACAACCATTACAATAAAATGCGGACATTTTATAATCAACTCAAAAATAACCCCAAAATCTAGTTGTCACGTGTACAAGACTCGATAAAGTATTACAATTGATTCAAAAGAAAAACACAAGTCTCAAATGACATTTTTTCTAGAATAGAACAAGATCATAATTAAAGAGAAAGAAGGTCCGCTGAAATGACAAGCAGCTACCTCACAGACCTACACAAGGAGCCTCGGACAAGGAGAAGAGAAAATATCACAAAGGTCTAGGCTAGTAACCTACAAAAAAAATGTAGTAGCAAGGGTTAGAACCAAACCATGCGGTACTCAGCAAGTAAATCTCTAAACACAAGCTAAGGGTATAGAATACAGGTACTCCTTACACCCCAACCGAACCTCCACAACTACAACCTGCATAAAACCAGCCCAACCTAACAGTTCACAATTTACAAGCTCATATCTCAACAACAACATTCTAACCATCACATATTCTCAACAACAAGTTCAATATTCATCAATTATAACCTCCACAACTACAACCTGCTTAAAACCAACCCAATCTAACAGTTCATAATTCACATAGCACAGAGCTCAATGATAAAATATAACGCTATCAAAGATACTTCATACAATACTAAGCATCAATGATCGTTCAATAGTAATATAACCCAACTAGTGAGTTGGGATCGAGTACCAAAGGAGTGGTTCGTACTCAAAAGTCAATAGAAAAGCATAAATATGCTCAAGTCAATCATAGCTAAAAACATTTAAGAATAAAAGCATTGTTCAAATTTGGGGTGACACAAGTGTCAAATATCAGGGGAATTTGGTTTCAACTATTAGCTACAACATCAAATAATACAAAAAGTAGCAAATATAGAGACGGGATTCTTAGGATGTGATTGGATTATGGGCCAAGGTAAACAACCGGGTAATTTGCAATTAATAGTAAACAACTGCAAATCAGTGAATAAGCTAGACTTTAGTGGGGATAAACTTTCTCTCGAACAATTTACCCCGAATCAAATTGGTTTCTCTCGAACAACAATAAGCAACAATGAAGCACAACCTTCGCTTTAGTCCATTCACTCTCTCGAGCTGAATGTGTGGAAAAGGGTTTAGGATTCACTCTCTCGAGCTGAACCCATGACAACCCAATACCCACAGACCATCGATTCAGTAATTTTGATTTTAAAACCTCTCTCTCAAGCAAGCCAAAAACATGAAGTTAAGATTGTATTTGCAACTACAACCCATTAAATTCAACCACATATACTGAACGAAATGACTTTTAAATAACAAATAAACTATCAATTAACAATACCTAACAGTTAAATCAACCCAGAATCACATAATCACACCCCAAGAATTGGGATTTTAGCTAGACATAATAAAAGGTAAAAATCGTTACCAAGTTGTGTTTCCATCAATTGTGTAGGATTGATATAGTCTTTACAAAGGTCTAAGATGAAGAATATTCAACACCCACTTCCAATTTCTTAGAAATGGAAATCTTCAAAGCTAAGGAAATATTGTCTCTCTATTTAGTTCTAAGCTCTAAACTTCAAAAATTGAATAATAATATGATTCAATAAAAGATCCGATTTTAAGCTAAAAATTTCAACAAGTAGTTATAGTTGTCAAAAAGTGTGCTGCGAAGGTCCAGTCGACACAGTTAGTCGGGATCGTCGATCCAATCGGCGATACGCCCTTTGGTCATTTTCATCGCTATTTTGCTTCTGCCTTCAGCATCTTCATGTTCTGTAACTTTGGGTGATATGGCACTGCATCGCGGAACCTTTCAGTAACTCGCCGACTGCTCCTTTCGATCGCCTACTTGATTTTATCATTCAGGACTTGGCACACTGGAACATTAGGTGAGGCCAAGGCCGGTCGGTGTTTCGCCCAAGGGATTTGGTGATCCTCAGGCCTTCTTTTCTTCGTCTTTTCAGATGCCTTGTTCCTTTTTGCTCATTAGTGTCCATGCTTTGTTCCTCAAACCAAATAACCTGAAATTCAAGGATTTACATCAGTTATTGGCACAAAATATGCATTTGAGGACACTAAATCTATTAAATAAACCTTAAATGAGTCCAAATCGCGGACTCATCAACACCCCCAACTTAAACTTTTGGTTGTTCTCAAGTAAAACTCAAGTTCATCAGTTCAAAAAGGATGTCTCAAACAGTGCTACACAAGACTCAATCATGAATGCACACAATAAGACTGAACTTACTCATAGAAGGAGCAATTGTGCACTCAAAGACTCAAGTTGTGACTCGCCATTATCAAAGAATCTTAAGCTCACATTACTTGCTTCAAATGCAAGTTCAAGATCAACAAAGGTAATCAAATGCCCTCACACAAAGAATGATTCCATATTCACACACAATGACTCATCAATTTAAAGTTCCGGAATCAAATGCAATGCTCAATCTCACAAAGATGAACACAATGTATGATTTCACCCATAGGTTTGCTCGTATTTTCCAACCAACATTTGCTTTAGCTCACTCAAGATCAAAAAGGTCTTTTCAAGGCTTGTAACGGGGCTGAGTGCAAAGGTATGGTCATTTAGGCTCAATGACTATAGTCCTCATGAAATGTGGTGCGAACAATACTTCCTTTCCTTTTCTTCATCATTTTCATTCGTGCTCACAAGTCATCCCATTATTTACTTTCCATGGACTGTTGGAAACCCCATTTCTTTTTGCATTTTCACAACTTTATTCCGCAACATTTTCTTTCTTTTTCTTTTTCATCTTTTTTTTTGTATGGAGGGTTCCATTTTTCTCAAAACATGGGTAAAAGGGGACTTTCTTGCACTCCTTGATTTACCTTCTCTTATCACCACACCCCCAACTTAGGCTTTTGGCCTAAGTTGGCTATTCAAACAAACCACAAATCATGAGGATTACGGGTAATGGATCAATAAAAGGTCACAATGTCATCAAGTTTCTTCCAAGAAAAAGGTTAAGGCTCAAAGGGTGCTCAAGCGAAGTTCACACACTCACAAGGTAGGCCACAAAAAGAGGTATAATGTCAAATTGTTTCACACTCTTTAAAGTTGCCTAGGATCATATCAACAGATTGCGTCACTTAGTCAACCGGACCAACGGGGCAAATTCTAGGTGTCATCACACATGGTTCACGGTATGCTCATCACACAAGGCATTGACACCATAGTCAAACAAGACTCCACACTTTCGCTAGTGTGCAATGTTCATCACAAGAGACTCAATTCGATACTTGGTTAGTCACAACGAGATGCAAAGATTTCACATATTGTCTATGCAACTTCATTTGGCCTCATCGTAGCCGCACATTCATTTTTGTTCGATTATGAGCACTATTCAATTCATCGGTATTGATCAAAACTGATACTCAAATTTGCAAAAGAATAAACATATTCAACACAAACAAGAGGTGGAACAAATTTTTTTTCGGAAGGGTAAAAATTCATTTACAATTAAAAACAAGGAGCCGCAAGCTCAACCATCCACGAAAACAATGTAAAAACACAATTATGGCTCAAAAACTCAAATATCTAAACAAAACCAATATTCACAAAAGATCACACAAAAGGTGGGTCTCACCCCACCACAAATAAAATAATTTGTCATCAAATGCAAACAAAAATATCCAAAAGTTAAAATAAAGTAAGATAGAGAGGTAGGTAAAGAGGGGATTTTGTCTACACAGTCGCTCCATTTGTCTGGGTATCAGTGCCTAGTGCATCCGTCTGATCTCGGTACTCAGTACCCGGAGTCACCTCAGAAAGAACAGCAGCACCAGACCGACTAGGAGCTGCCATGGATGTCTTGGTCATCGATGTTTGGATCACTGACTGTATAATCATCTCCTCAAGGTCCGGCAAGTCCCCATATATGCTCTCCTCCTGTATCTCTATCTGCTCCTCATCGGTCTCAACATCCGACTCATTAACTGGTGCCTCATCCCTGTGTACATCTTCGGTGGTAAACGGAGGAATATCTGAAGTCTCAGGAGCGTCTAAATTATCTGCAGCCTCCAGTAATGAAGTGAAGTCAGTAGACTTTAGATAGTCTACGTCTTTCCTTAAGTCAGCTACCTCGGCTCTCAAAGATGTAACATGTCTCCCCCTGCCTGCTCTCACAAGCTGTAACTCAAGTAGCCAGATCATCAACAGATGCCCGGAGGGGAGTCAGTGCAACTAAGATAGCAGCCTCAATCATCAAGGGAACAAATCTCTCTAATCGGGTAGCCCCCACATCAGCTGAATGGGCCAGATCCCCCATCTTCAGGATCATCGCCTGAGTAATCTTGGTCTGCTGGAAGGAAGTAGAGGTACCTGGAGCCTGTGAAGAAGAGGAAGGAGGGGCAGAAGTACATGAAGGCTCGGAGGCCAGAGTAGGCACAGAGACATCTGCAGGTATGGAATCAACATCAACCTCCGAAGAAGTATATATCGGAGCTGCTCTCCTCCTATCAACCTCCTCACGAGTGTACTCTCAATACGCCGAATGTCAGTGGAGGAGGAAGGTGTCACCTCAATGTCTTCTATGTTGTCCCGGGGCACTCCAGCATGTCGACATAACTCAGTGATCAGGATCGAAAATGGAAAGGAAGTTTTCCTCTGCTTGGCCCTCATGGCCATCTCCTGCTCAATAAGGAGTCCCATGTCAATGCTCCTCTGGGATATGATAGACCCAAGGCATGCCACCTTAGGATGGTGGAGGATAAACTCATTCTGGAATGACATGATCGTGTTGCTGATAAAGCCAAACTAGAACCGGGCAGCAACACTCAAGTCCCTCTTCCCAATAGGGGCTCCCACCTCGATCTACCCTGGGGTGGTATCGGAAATCAGAGGTGCCAGCTAGCCCTTCAAATCATCTAAGGACTGAGAACCATGCAATCCAATATAAGGGTGCCTAGAATGTAGAGCTCTACCCAGCACAGTGTTTATGTACTCACTATTGCACCCAACTTTATTTCCCAGTACCATGACAGACTTCACCAGTCTGAACTCGCTCGCCTTCTTCTTGCTCTTTGGGACCAAGTCACTGTAGGCTACATAGAGCTCCCTAACCCATGAAGGAATGTAAGGGCCTCAGGGCCTGGTAAACTGATCAAACCTATGGTATGGAGGGTGTCCCTCACATTTGAGTATTTGCCCTCCAGGCCCTCTGTGGATAATCTCCTCGAGGATGGTTTGCAAACCATCACCTTTCAATATGTTGAGAAGCCTAGGCGGAGGGATGACTGGTGGCACAGGAGCCACGGGAGGTGCCGGAGTTGGCACTGCGTCTACTGGTGTGGAAGTAGGAGGGACTCCGGCTGAGTCAGGTTGAGATCTAGTCCGGATTTCATTCCGCCGGGACTGCAAAGGCTGGTCATCCTCAGGCTCAAATAAAGCAGCTTGGGAACCAGTAGTCACCATGTTGTATATGGGCCTCTTGCCCTTGCCTTTGTCACCTGGAAGAGGCTCTTGTCTGCCCTTCTTTGGAGGATTTGATCCCCCTTCATTTATAGTGATACCCCGTACTCTTTTCCGGGTTGGCATGTCTATATTTGTTCGTACCATATCTGCAAAACATCGGGAAAAAGTTAGAAACAATTCAATCAAATTCATAGAAATACAGTTGTAGACAGACTTCGTCGATCCAGTAGGCGAGTCGCCAAATCACTTTGACGAGCCAGATCGGGCTCGCCAAAAGGATTGGCTCTAAACTCTTGGCAAGTCGGCGACGGGAATGGCCTTTCGGCGAGCAAGGGCTAGACCGCTGACAGTTATAGTGCAAAAAAAAGCTACAGGGGTGCAGACAAAGGGCGATCAAGAAGACTTTCGGGGAGTTGCCGAGTGCCTTTGGCGAACTCAGGCTTCTCACCGAAAGTTACAGAACCCAACATCAATTAAATCATGAAATTAAAGGCGAGATGGGGACCTTCGGCGAACCGCTGAGTGGTTCGGCGAGCTCGACCCAGCTCGCCCAACAACCTAACGTGCCTACTTTCAACCCAACTTCTCAAATTCAACTCCGCAACCCCCAAAAACAAAATCAAAGCATGCACTAGTCAAATTAAAGCAATGCCCATAACACCTATTACCCCGGGATACTCAGACTTTTCCCGGTTTTTCCAACTTTGGCCAATTGATGACTTTTGCCCTTAAGAATGACGTCACCCTTCCTATCATTGGGCAAATTACGTCGTTTGGCACAAATACGGGCTACTCAAACTTTACCCATCTAAACTAAACAACATGCATGCAAGCACAAACCCACAAAATTTAATTCATTTTAAAGCACAAGAATACAGGATTTCAACACTCAAAACATTACGAGCAAGATTATCAAATCAAATCAGGCATTTGAACATACTAATCGTATCAGAGAGGCCCAACATACTTCAACAAGATAATAGTGTTGCAAATGAGTACAACTTCGATAAAATAAACTCGGGGTTCGGAAAACCAACCTTTTATGCTGATTAAATAGATATTGAAATGCTAGGCGGCAATGTAATCCTAATCCCGAGCACAAATCAACAACTAAAATACTTATAGAATGCAAAAATATTGAAACTAAAGTGCGGGTGTGAGTTTGTGAAGTTCAAAAGTGAGGGAAAGTGAAAGAGTTGGAAGTTTAAACCTTTGGCCCTTTAAAAACCGTCCAGTTCTCGCCCATTCGACGACATTATTTGTTCTCGCTGAAGCACTAGGCGACACGCCGAGTGGTCACTTACCTCGCCGAGTTTTACAGGGGCCTCGGTTGATTTGGGGGTCCAAACGGCGGACTAGATCGAGATCGCCGACCTGATCGGCGATTTGCCAATAATTTCCTGGCCTCGCCGAGGTTTACAAACTCCACTTTGAAGTTGTCTTGAGTCCAACTGCGGTCTAGGTTGGGATCGCCAACTTCTTCGGCGATGCGCCGGCTGGACCTTTTGCTCGCCAACCTGCACTTTTCAACAACTTTCCCACTTCGACCTACACAAACTACACACCATTATTTCTTAAAGAAAAAATAAAGAGATAAGGGGTCTTGGGTTGCCTCCCAAGCAGCGCCTTAGTTAACGTCGTGGAACGACTTCCCCAATTAATCTTGATTTGTGGGGTAGAGACGAGACAACACATGACCTATTTGGGTCTCCAGTAGCTGAACAGATATGGAATGAGAAACAATTATCTCATTCAGCAGTGAGACATTCTCTTTAACCTCATTCAACACCTTTGTCGTGACTTTCAACTTTGTGGAGAATGAGCGAGAGTATCTCCTCTATTTGTCCATCCTCGTTCATATTGGGCTGTATACGCTCGTGAGGGGGAATGTACCGGTCTTTCTTTGTATCCGGTGCTTCCAAGTTCATGATCTTCTTGGGTAGATCCAGCTGAGTCAGTAGTGTGACCAAAATATGGTCCTTCTCAGTCTCCTTGTTAGTCATGGCTATGTGATCAAGAAGCTGGGTTGCTATTGCATAGGGTAGTCACATGAGACCCCCCGGAAACATTTGGTCAGCCATTCTTCTATTTTTCGGGCCAAGACTTTTGTAGAAGCAGTCCAATAGCACGTTATATAAGATTCCATGAGCTGGGCACTGCAGCAAGAGTGCCTTAAATCTCAGCCATAACTCATGGATTGACTCGCTCTCCAATTGTCTGAAACATATGATGTTATCCCTAAGAAACATCATCCTCAATGGAGAGAGGTCCATTTGGTCACCGTTGCTACCAGACATGCTCCATTTTCCTACTCAGAATAGGAACATAGAAACTAAGACTAAAAATTAAGTAAGTATTACTATGACTAACAAGAGCAAAATTTAACTTAACCTAAAAATTCTCAAGTAACACCACTCCCCGGCAGCGGCGCCATTTTGATAAAAGATAACACTATCAAAGATACTTCATCCAATACTAAGCATCTGTTCAATAGCAATATAACCCAACTAGTGAGTTGGGGTTTCCAAGGGAGTGGTTCGTACTCAAGAATCAATAGAAAAGCATAAATATGCTCAAGTCAATCATAGCTAAAAATATTACGAATAAAAGTATTGTTCAAATTTGGGGTGACACAAGTGTCAATTATCAGGGGGATTTGGTTTCAACTATCAGCTACAACATCAAATAATACGAAAAATAGCAAATATAGAGACAAAATTCTTGGGATGTGATTGGATTATGGGCCAAGGTAAACAACCGGATAATTGCAATTTAATAGTAAACAACTGCAAATCAGTGAATAAGCTAGACTTTAGTGGGGAAAAACTTTCTCTCGAACAATTTACCCCGAATCAAATTGGTTTCTCTCGAACACCAATAAGTAGAAATGAAGCAAAACCTTCGCTTTAGTTCATTCACTCTCTCGAGTTGAATGTATGGAAAAGGGTTTAGAATTCACTCTCTCGAGCTGAACCCATGACAAACCAATACCCACAAACCATCGATTCAGTAATTTTGGTTTTAAAACCTCTCTCTCTCGCAAGCCAAAAACACAAAGTTAAGATTGTATTTGCAACTACAACCCATTAAATTCAACCACAATTACTGAACGAAATCACTTTCAAACAGCAAATAAACAATTAATTAACAATACCCAGCAGTTAAATCAACCCATAATCACATAATCACACCCCAAGAATTGGGGTTTTAGCTAGACATAGTAAAAAGGTAAAAATCGTTACCAAGTTGTGTTTCCATCAACTGGGTAGGATTGATATAGTCTTTACAAAGGTCTAAGATGAAGAATCTTCAACACCCCAACTTCCAATTTCTTAGAAATAGAAATCTTCAAAGCTAAGGAAATATTGTCTCTCTATTCAATTCTAAGCTCTAAACTTCAAAAACTAAATAATAATATGATTCAACAAAAGATCCGATTTTAAGCTAAAAATTTAAACAAGTATTTATAGTTGTCAAAAAGTGTGTTGTGAAGGTCCAATCGGCTCACTTAGTCGGGATCATCGATCCAATTGGCGATCTACCCTTTGTTAATTTTCATCGCCGTTTTGTTTTTGCCTTCAGCATCTTCATGTTCTGTAACTTTGGGTGATATGGCACTACATCGCGGAACCGTTCGGCGACTCGCCAACTGCTCCTTTCGATCATCTACTTGATTTTCTTCTTCAGGGCTTGACACACTGGATAATTAGGCGAGGCCAAGGCCGTTCAGCGATTGGCCCAATGGATTAGGCGATCCTCATGCCTTCTTTTCTTCGTCTTTTCAGCTGCCTTGTCCTTTTTGCTCATTAGTATCCATGCTTGTTCCTCAATCCAAATACCTGAAATTCAAGGATTTACATAAGTTATTGGCACAAAATATGCATTTGAGGACACTAAATCTATTAAAATAAAGCCCTAAATGAGTCCAAATCGCGAACTCATCACTAAACAACAACAATCTAACAATTACATATCCTCAACAACAAACTTAATATTCATCAATCAAAGTTCCATAGAAAGGCACTCACAAGATCAGCAAAACAAAATATCAAGTTCACTAATGATAAATATGTGCAATGCAATGCCAAGTATAGTGATGCATGTCTGACCTAGTGAAAAACACCTGTTGTCTCTCAGTCCGGGACCCATGGGGGACATATCTGTCCATGCATCCATCGCGGCGTGCGATACGACCCTCGATAATAGTAACCATCGCGGCATGCGGTACGTCCCTCAAAATATAGTATCCATTGCGGCGTGCGATACGTCCCTCGAAATGGTACATCCATTTTAATTTCTTATTCTTTCTCAATTCACTTAACACTTGTCACGACCATGTCTCAGAACATTGCAAATGACATGTTCACACAAATAATAAGGAGATGAGCATTTTCATAATATTGCACAATTCACAACAACACAATCATGATACAACATCAATCCCAGGTTAAATAAAAAAACTAAGACTCTAAACTCACAATGATTCAACAAGCCTTTCAAACCATTCTCAACACATCACACACAAACAATTAATCACATTGCCTTTTATTACCCTTTTCATCATTAGAATTAATCAATGTGGACAAGTCAACCCATTACCAAGTCTCATTACCCCCAAACACATATTACAAGGAAATACACAAATTCCATACACTTAACAAGGGTTTAGAAATCCATTTGCCTCAATCAATCAAGAATTCACTCTGGGACTTGAGCCTTCCCTTTTCGTTGAACTTCCAATTCAAAGCAATCTATTCAAATAAATGATAACGATAAGATTTCGAAACTAACTAAACATTCTTATTTCTATATGTCTAGCTTAGACCCAAAATCCACCCGAATTTATAATAAAGTTTCTAAATCTTGATTCCAACCAATAGGTCAAATCTCATATTTTCTGAATTTCAAGTCTAGGCTTAAGTCCCAATTTCTCCAATATCATAACTCTCATGGTATTTATTTATTACAATACATCTAATATTTAATTATCTATCTCAATATAACAAAACTTAAACAATAATGTGATAATAATAGCAAAATTTCGTATCCACAATCAAGAACATAACCCGTAATCCCTAATCTGGAATAATATAAAGAACCTTAACCTAGTTATCACTTTCATTCTTCTGTTAATGATTTGCTCCTAATTGGGCAATCATTACCCAATGATTGGCTATCAAAGCCTAGCCGCCATGCCAACACTACAATATTTACTCAATTTGTAAAATCAAGAAATCAAAGTTTCATCAAGAGAGATGAAATTTAGTGGCAGTGGAAGTTTCATCAAGAGAGATGATCAGAATAGATTAGTTTGATAGAATTGAAGTTTGAATGATTTAGAATATATAGAGATACACTTATTGTTGTTATTTTTAACAATTTGAATTAGTTATTTTTCAAATATAAGATATGTATTCTCCAAGAACAATATTGTTTGATAAAGTTTAGAGTGTTACATATATAATTCTTTTTTATATAGAGTAAATGTTAACTTCTTCTTTGTAATGACCCGAAAAATCATTTTTGAAAATTGTTGAGCTCTTTATTAATTACGGTTATTTAGTTGGTGGTATTTATTAAATAATTAATTTATTTAATTGATGATTAATGGGTCAAGTTCATAACTTATTTAGGACCCTAAACAATTTGGCCCATATATATTAAAAATAAGTAAATCAAATTTGTCACAATTAATTGAAAACAAAAAGGAAGAAAAGAAGGGATAAACCTTACGAAGAGAACGTCACAATTCGGCGACCACCCAACACTAAATTGCACCAGGTAAGAAAATCATCCATGTCTCCATCTAAGCATTTGTGAATATGAATTGTGAGATAGAATTCAATTATTACTATTATTATAATGGAGGCTAATGAAAAACTATCTTACTCATAAATGAAATGATCATTTTTGCCAAATTCAAACTTGAAATTTCATCCTAATTTCACTTTGTCAGATAAATATCCATGAGCCTTAGATCGATGATGTATGAAACCTAAAACTCAATAGAAATATAGAATAAATCTATCTATATATAATAGGAGAGGAAAACGTGTCACATGTCAGCACCACAAAAAATACATTTTAAAAATAATTAAAATTAATTAAATATAAATTATAATTAATTAAATGGAAATAATTGTAAAACAATTTTAAAATTCTGAGATGTAACTGTAAAACAGTTATAACTTCTCGAGTTTTTTTCTTAAATAAATCTACTGTCTACTATTTTCAATCTGTTTTTCAATTTGTTCTCTTTATTCTCAAATCTCAATAATGGCGAGGAAATGACTTTATACCTAATTTGCTGTAATTCATGTTGATCTAATAGACATGCCAATGGGACAAATCAACATTTCTACCGGCATTTTATTATAGGTACGATGTGATCAATTATCCTTGCGAAATTTACTTTAACATTTTTCTTAGCAGTTTTTAATTCGAAATTTCTTGCCTTTATTTACACTCTAACATTAATTATTTTTTTATAAAGAAAAATCTAAACAACATTTTTGAAGTTATTTCGAAGCAGTTGAATTGCTCAAAGTTTAATCATTTATATCAATACCTTTTATGGAGTTGTTTCCAAATAGTTTTGCAAGGGTTAGATTTAATTTGCCTTCATATTTTGTGGAGTATATTATAATGCATTCATGATACATGTAAGTATGCAATATTTATGATGCTTAAAATAGTTAATAGGACTTCACGTGTGATGTTCCAAAATAGTAATTAGACCTTTATCATTTATGAGACACTTAGGTTGTAATAATCTGAAAATGAAATGTACTATAAGACCTTATTTTTATACACGTTTTCTTTTACATTTTTTCGTAAGTAGAATTTTCTTTAAAAAATTTCGTTTTAGAAAAAAAAATCAATATAACCACAATATAATAATAATAGTATATATATATATAAAATAGGAGAGGTGAAAACGCCTACGCGTTAGCACAAAAAAAACCCAGAATTCATTAATTATTAAAATTAGTAATTTTAAATAATTTTGAAGTGATAAGATAGTTATTTTTAAAAGATAAATATCTAAAATTTGAATTTTAATACAAATCGTTTTGGAGACACTTCTAAAAAATTGGGTGTGTGATTCTTTTTTTGTGAGAGCTTATCATATTTATTATTATTATATTATTATTATTATTACTAATTACTAATTACTAAAAATAATAATATGTATAATAATAATAATAATAATTCTCCCACTACCTACGTATGGCCTATATATGGATTAATTTTAAAGTCATAGAAAACTTAAAACAATATAGTAATTTAATTAGTTTTAAAAGATAAATATCTAATATAATAATAATAATATTATATTATATAATATTATTATTATTATTATTATTATTATGATATTAATAATAATAATCTTTCTAAAGTCTTGTATAGAATTATTTAAAATTTCAATTGTTAATTTAATTAGTTTTATTAAAAATAAAAGATAAAAATCTAAAATCTGAATTTTAATACAAACAGTTCTAAAAAATAGAGTGTGTGATTTTTTTTTGAGAACTTATCATATTTATTATTATTTTTAATTATAATTAATAATAATTCTCCCACCGCCTACGTGTGGCCTGGCCTATATATGGATTATTTTATAAGTCATAGAAAACTTACACCAATATAATAGTTTAATTATTTTAAAAGATAAAGATCTAATCATAAAGTAATTATAATTTTTTTAAAATCTTTTATAGAATTTTTTAAAGTTTGAATCTATAATTTATTAAAAGTAATGCATAAGTTTTATTTTGAAAAAAATATAATAATTCAAAATTGAGAAGAGTGTTAAAAAGATAAAATGGTTATAAATGGTTATAACTTTTTAATTTTATCCTTACCAAGTTTATAGCTAACATACTATTATAAAATCAGTTGAAAAAACAGTTTCCAAGACTCATGGTGGAACAATACTTCTACCTAATCCGCTTAATGGTTTAAATTTGATTTACGAATAATTTTTTATTTGAATATGTATTAAACGAAGAATTTCAAATTCAGTTTAAGATTGAAAGATATGTTTTAATTTTACACCTTAATCTTAAAGAAAGTAATGTATGACTATCTATTAATATCTAATTATAAGGAAAAGTAGAATAAAATGTACTCTCTTGTGACATTAAATATTTTATTTGAAATATTAGAATTAGTAAATTGTTAACATATATTTTATTATTCAAACACCACAAATATAATAAGAGGACAAAATTAAATTGTGCACTAATAATATTAATTAATAATATTAATTTAACATGCTCAAAAAATAAGTTAATGATAGCATTATTTCATATTTTCTTATTAAAATTAAATTGTGCACTAATAACATTAAATTTTTTAATGTTAAATCCTAAAATTATTTGTCATTGTTAAGTTAAACTTATTTACTAAAGAATAAAATATACTACATATTTAGAAAGGCTAAACAAATCTAAAAATTCATAAAATAAAAGAAGAGACTTATAGTAAATCAAAGTAATAGAAGATCATCCATTTTGTTCATCTTTCAAAAATAATTTCCTCTCCACATAATTTATTTTTATGTGGTATAATATTAATTTGATAATTTATTTTTATGTGGTATATATTAATTGAATTATAGTATCTTTTTTTAATTCATCACTGAAATTTATTATTTTGTGCATCATTATTTTATGAAATTATATATGATTAAATGAAAATCATCTTACTTTGCAGGATAGAACAAGAGAAGAGTGTGCTAAAAAGGTTGCAACATGCTTTGTAAATTATATTTAGATTTTAGCTAAAAGTAGAGTTAATATTATTAATACTAGGTTTTAGATTGATCTATGAACTGAAAATTTAATTAAGTACCACAAATATCGATTTAACACACACCACATATGCTATTAATCTTCATTATACTAGAAGAAGGAGAAGCTGTTAGAATGATGTTTAGTGTCTTCGAAGAATATACCCTCATTACACGTAAATTAGGGTAAAATTTTATTAGCATTATTTGTATCTGTAAAATTCAAACATTATATATGATTACACATGCACTTTTGTTACTCAATAATAATTCGTATTTAGTTATTTTTAAATTTAAAAAATATTATATCTTATAATATCCGTGCAACGCGCGGGTATGTATACTAGTATAATCAAATAAGAAAAAAATAATGTAGTAAGATTTTTAACTTACTTGATGAGTATAATGAAATATGGAAGAAATAATGTAGTAAGATTTTTACTTACTTGATGAGTATAATCAAATTAGGGAGGAAAGATGTAGTAAGATTTTTAACTTGGAATGGATTAAATAAGTAAAACAGGAAAGAAATGGAGCATTTTAAGGAAAAGATATGAATGACATTAATAGTGAGATTAAGGGGAGAAAGAAACCAGCGTAAAAGAAGGAATTGAGAAAGGTTTTAAAAGATATGAATAACATTAATTTTCAGCAATATTTATTGTAAAATATTTAATGTATAATATTATTTTTTGTTTAGTTACAAAATAAGTGATAGAAAAAAAAAGAGTCAAAAAATAAATAAATATGAATCCTGGCTTTAGAAGCATGCCACATCAGCAGCCCTATCATTCAACTTTATATTATTATATAGATTGTTGAAATTATATTTAACAAGTACGCCAGTTAATTGATTAATTGACCAGTAATTGGTTGTAACACTCATATTTAATGATAAATATGGTAGTGTTGATATAATTTAAAAATAAAATTTACATTAGATAGTGATCTTGTATAATGAGATAGTTATTTGAGATACTAGTCGATCAATTCTATAACAATTTTACATTTAATCAATTTATAGTGACTAAATGATCGTTTATTGGTTATAACATTCCTATGTAATGATAAATAGAGTAGTATTGGTCCAACTTATAAATAAAATATAGATTTGATAGTAATCTTACACAAAAAGATAGTAATTAGAGATATTAAACGATCAATTAACTAAGTTCACATGTAATCAACTTAAATTGAAAAATTGATCGTTAATTAGTTATATCAATCATATTTAATAATAAATATGATTATTTTGGTTAATAAAAAAAAGAAAATCTAGAATTAATTGTAATTTTATTATTGAATTTGCTACAACAAGTAAGCAAATTGTTGTACTTTTTATAGCAATTGCTGAAATTTCCTGCAACAATTAAACAAGTTGTCTTTTTCTTTATAGCAATTACTGAAATTCTCTACAGTACGTACAAAAGTTGTTGTACTTCTCACCACAACTATGCATTTAAGTGATGACAATGTCTTCCAACTCACAATTTAATTTACAAGAAATAATGATTTTATTCGCAAAATCATCATATACGATATCTCGATGCACAATCACCGCAATTGTCGAGGCCGATTCATTACTCTTCCAATGCCACATATAACGATTGTTGGACTCAACCCATTCACCATGACAATCAACCCCTGCTGATCTTCTATCTCCTGAAAATATTATAACTTAGAACAAAAAAATTGATCATAAAAAATATTGAATTAAAACATCACAATTGTTGTAAGTTATTCAGCAGTTGCTGAAATATGATCAATAACAGTATCTATTTCAGCAAATTATTCAACAATTGTTGTAAATTGCTGAAAATTATTATACATTAGTGGCAAAAATAATAATACAAAAATCAAAATTTTAAATGAATAATACACACAAAACAATATTATTCACTTATTAAAATGATTGAAAATTACCCGTTAAGTAATTTCTAAAGCTTAAACCTTTTCAAATCACATGTTAATCTAAAATTTTAGATTTTTCCTTCTCAAATTCTTCAAATAAGAAATCTACAATAAGTTGCAATACCAACAAAAGAACAACAAAAAGAAGAAGAAAAATAAAGAAGGAGGAAGAAGAAAAAACGCTAGAGAAATATGAGAGCTTTAAGTGGGAGGTTAAAAGAAAAAAAAAAGACTGATTTGGGCTTTCCTCTTTTAGAAATTAGGGTTTTAGTTAAAATTTGGGTGAAAGTGTTAAAATAAAAACTTGAGGACTTATTAAGAAAAAGTCAATTATTTTTAAAAGTTGATTACAACTTTGATACCTTCACTTAATAATTAAAACTTGAGTCACTCTTTTTACATTTCAACTCTTTTTTGTCACCTATAATGTTGGGTTTTAAACGTGTGAACATAAAATGAAGGGTTGTGACTATGTCGAAGGGTTGTGACTATGCCGAAGGGTTGTGACTCTCCTGAAGGGTTGTGACTATGACGAAGGGTTGTGACCTTTATGAAAGGTTGTGTCCTTTCTAAAGGGTTGTGACCGTTTGAAAGGTTTTGCCTTTTCCAAAGTGTTGTGACCTTTCTGAAATGTTGTCTTCTTTCCAAAGAGTTGTGACCTTTACCCTTTGTTGGCTATAAATAGAGAGACTTTCTCTCTTTTTTCTGCAAATGAATTCTTGCCTTCTTATGCATACATTTCTTACAAAATAAAATCCATCGATCGTGTCTGTGTGTGTGATTCGTTGCTGTCATTTTGATTTTGTTGAAATTATTGAAGTTTGAGGTACCGCTACTTCTTTAATGGTTAATCCATTTTATCTTGGGAGGAATTAGTCTGCAACCTCGGGTACTTGAGGGGATTAAATTTCTTAAGGACACATAATGAGTTTTGTGGACTCAGATTAGTTCTTTGCTTTTTTTTTCATCTTTTATTATTTTTGGTTAGGTAATCTGAATACAGGAGATTACAAGCTTAAGAAATTTATTATTGATGGTATTTTCTGTGGTAAGGAAATTACCTTTATTTTTTGTGTTCTTTTTGTTGGAAAAGAAAAAGAAGAAAAGTAAAATTATTTTATCATATGATAAAAGAGATTTGGGATGAATTAGTAGTACTTTAATATGTTCAAGTATATTTTATGTAGTAAGTTTTCCTTGGATGGGTAAGATTATTTTTATTTTCTTCCCAAGTGCATTTGAAGCATTTGCACCCCTTTAGTTTTCTTTTCAATAAGAAAAGTTATTTTGTGCATAAAGGTTAAGATATGCACTTTAATTTATTTTTTCTCTATATTCTTGGTTTTATATATCTATGAGAAGAAGTAAATGAACAAATGTTGTCTCCTAACAATATTTGAACATGAGTTGTGTTTCTCGTTGAAATTCAATGTCTTTTAAGGAAAATCGGAGTATGACGGAAATTGGGAAAGAAGGAAAAAAATTAGCAAGAAAAGTGACTTGCATGGAATCATTGCTGACAAATAGAATATGATTAAATGGGGGTAAATCAGGTTTTATCTTTATTTTCCTTGATTTTTTTTCTATCCTTTATAAGTTATGAGATTTATTTCATAAATGTTAGGATAGATGGTCATTATGTGATGATCTCAGAATATATATTTATTACTATTAATATGTATTTTGTTTAGAGGAGGAAAACAAACTTTTGTAGTTTTTTAATCCATGTGAAATTTGATTGTGTCTGACTTTTGGAGACTAAAATCCTCTGATTTTTTAGTTCTTTGGTTTGAAGAATATAAGAACTTCACAAACAAATCAGATTGTGCATTGGTTTGAAGAGTATAGAAACTTCACCAATTTGTTAAATATTTTGTTTGAATGTATATTCTGAGTTGAAGAGTACAAAATCTTCATTAGGAATATTAAGGCTAAATGATTTAAAAAAGATAAAATCTTCATCGTTAGTTAGAAATAATGTTGTATTTGAGGTTTCTGGAGATTAAAACCTTTTTGGTTTACTACTCTGTCTGAATGTGAAACTGATTTGAAGAATATAAAAACTTCATCAAAAATCAAGGTTCATTCGGTTAACGATTAGAAGAATATAATCGTTAACCGAATGAACCTTGTATTCTGATGAAGTTTTTATATTCTTTGAATCTGTTTCATAATCAGACATAGTAGTAAACCAAAAATATTTTAATCTCCAGAAACCTCAAATACAACACTGTTTCTAGCTAACGATGAAGATTTTATCTTTTTTCAAATCATTTAGCCTTAATATTCCTGATGATGATTTTGTACTCTTCAAGTCAGAGTATACATTCAAACATAATATTTAACAAATTGGTGAAGTTTCTATACTCTTCAAATCAATGCACAATCTGATTTGTTTGTGAAGGTCTTATATTCTTCAAACCAAAGAAGTAAAAAATCAGAGGATTTTTAGTCTCCAAAAGTCAGACACAATCAAATTTCACATGGAGTAAAAAACTACAATACGTTTCCCCCCCCCCCGCCCCCCCTCAAAACAGAATACATATTAATAGTAATAAATATATATTATGAGATCATCACATAATGACCATCTGTCCTAACATTTATGAAATAAATCTCATAACTTATAAAGGATAGAAAAAATAATAATCAAGGGAAATAACGATAAAACCTGATTTACCCCTATTGAATCATATTCTATTTGTCTGCAATGATTCCATGCAAGTCACTTTTCTTGCTAATTTTTTCTTTCTTTCCCAGTTTCCGTCATACTCCAATTTTCCTCAGAAGACGTTGAATTTCAACGAGAAACTCAACTCATGCTCAAATATTGTTAGGAGACAACATCTGTTCATTTATTTCTTCTCATCGTTATATAAAACCAAGAATATAGGGGAAAAAAAAATTAAAGTGCATATCTTAACCTTTATGCACAAAATAACTTTTCTTATTGAAAAGAAAATTGAAGGGGTACAGTGCTTCAATGCACTTGGGAAGAAAATAAAAATAATCTTACCCATCCAAGGAACACTTACTACAGAAAATATACTTGAACATATTAAAGTAGTACTAATTCATCCCAAATCTCTTTTATCATATGATAAAATATAAAAAATTCTTGTTAAACTAGAAAAAAGTTGTATAAAGATTGAATCTTTATTATTAGTATTCTAAGTACTAAGTGGTCTGTCTAATTGTGACAGAAAGGAAAAAAAACACAAGTGACATAAACTTAGTGATTTTTGTGCCTACAATGGGTGTTTATATGGATTAAATCTCCAAAAAAGGCTTTGTGTTGCCAATGTGTATTTTGATGGTATACAAAATGAAAGCATGGAAAAAAATATGTGGAAAATAATTTCAAATACTTGAAAAATATTTTTGAAAACATTTTTAAAATGTGGGGGTTCTTAACTTGTGATAAAGACAAAATTAAATTTAAAAGTACAAGATATGAAATTTAATGACATTCTTGTATTATGTTAGACCCACAAAATTCTTGGAGTATATTTGATATTGTGGTCGTTGAGTCTCTTTTTACTAGTATATGATATGGCTAGTTTAAAACCACAAAATTATATTACTCGTTCAAAAGAATTATTTTCTTTGATGAAAAAGTGTCACTTAAAATATTGTGATTTTTTATTAAAAGATATGTCTATTAAAAAATAAATTTATTTGTATAGACATGAAAATTGGTGAAAAGTGATTTGTCATGTTTGTGTTGTAAAATAAACATTTTGGTCATATTGCCCTTATTGGACCGATGATACTATGGTCATGGGTAATTCTCTATAACAAATTGAATGTTATGGAAATGTACTTCTGAAAAGGACATTTAGCAAGGTGTTGACTCTAAAACAATGTCTGTATATGACAAAGTTATAAAAAGTAAAGAATAAAATATTTGTAGGAAAAGGTTACCTCACGGTAGATCTTTTCAAACTCAGTATTTCTATTTGTTCTTATTTTCTTGAATCAAATTGTTTGTGACATGAACGCTTGGGACATGTCAATTACAAAACCTTGCAAAAACTGATCACCTTAGAAGTTTTGCCTAACTTCTAGTGCAATAAATCAAAATGCCAAGTATGTGTTGTTGAAAGGAATTTTAATCCCTTAGAATTGACTTACACTGACATTTGTGATATGAAGTCAACACCATCTAGTGGTGGGAAAAGTGTTTCATAAATTTTATTGACAATTGCACTAGACATTGTTATGTCTATTTGTTGAATGGTAAGGATGAAGCGATAGAAACAACTAGGCAATATAAAACTGAAGTTGAAAATCATTGTCATGATTAGAAGTGGTAGGTATGAAGAAATGAATTTTCTTTTGCAGAAATATATTTAGAAAATGGAATCATCCACCAAATTACTGCACATATTCACCTCAATCTAATGAAATTGTTGACAGAAAAAAACCGAACTTTGAAGGAAATGTTGAATGTCCTACTTATAAGTTCAGATTTACTACAAAATTTGTGTGGGGTGCTATCATTATAGCAAAAGAGAACAACAAAAAGTTTGTCTGTTCAGAAAGAGAGAAACAAAAAGTTTTGTTTGTTAGTAAAGGGAGCCACAAATGAATAACTTTTGTTTGTTCAGACTTTGTTGTATCCTGATAGAGAATTGCTTGTCACCCCTTAAAGTATATACAAGCAATAACTCTTGAAAGATAACGATCTAACAATTTCCAATACAGTCTATTCCATATGAGAAATGAAAATCAGGGAACTATTCCCAGAAGGATCAAAATAGGCCATAAGACTGTGGATTGTATTGGATATGCTACAAATAGTAAAGCATGTCGATTTATGGTTCATAAATCCGAACCATCGGATAGTCAAGTGAAGGGTCTAAACGACCTTGGAAAGAACCAAAGAAAAATGTACTTAATAAAGAGATTCAGAGGCGTAGTAAATGTCAATGGACAAATTACTTCCTTCGAGTTTGATTTTGTAACATTTCTTCTTGAAAATGAGTCTCATATAGTCGAAGAAGATATGTCTTATGTGGACTCATTCTCTTTGGAAAGAGGCTGTCAATAGTAAGATAGATTCAATCTTGAGCAACCACACTTGAGAGTTGGTTGATCTTCCTCCAAGAAATAAACCTTTGTGTTCAAAGTGGATCTACTGAAGGAAAAGAAAGTTGATGAAACTATTGACAAATACAAAGCAAGACTTGTTGTCATAGGCTTTATACAATAAGAAAGCCTTGATTATTTTGACACATAATAGCCACTAACTAGGATTACATCAATTCAGATGTTAATTGCGCTAGTTGTGGTATATGGCCTTCAAATTCGTCAAAATGGATGTGAAAATATTTTTATAAAAAATGGAGAATTGGAGGAAGAAATTTACATGGAACAACCCGAGGGCTTTGTGATTCCTGGTAAGGAAAAGAAAGTCTGTGAACTTGTTAAGTCACTTTGTGGACTAAAACGAAGCGCTCACATAATGCCATGCGAAGTTTGACCAAACTATGTTGGCAAATGAATGTGATAAATTTTTTTGCATTAAAATCACAAGGTCATTGTTTGTGTTTATGTTGATAACATGTTGATCATCAAATTAGACTTTTTCTGACATAAATGCTACTGAGCATATGCTAGAAAGTAACTTCGATTTGAAAGACATTGAAGTTACTGATGTGATTGAAAAGGTACTTGACAAGTTCAAGGATTTGGCTTGAAATATTGTCAAGACTCCAATAAATGTGAGTTTTGTACTTTAAACGAATAAAGACAAAAACGATTCACAATTGGATTATGCTAGAGTATTGAGAAGTATGTTATATATCATGAAGTGTACACGATCAGATATATCACGTGCTATTAGTAAACTGAGTCGGTTCACGAGTAATCTCAATCTAACTCATTGGATGACAATTAAAAGAGTTTTGGAGTATTTAAAACATACTTAAAAACTATTGTTTTGCATTATAACTAATATTCAATAATATTGGAAGAATATAGTGATGCAGATTGAATCACCAGGTCAAATGAACTAAAATCCACGAGTGGATACAGGAGTAGTCTCTTGGAATTCTTCAAAAGTATCGCTCGCTCTACGATGAAATCTAAGTTTATCACTGTACATAAGGCCGGTGAAGAAGTTGAATGACTCTGAAATTTATTGAAAGCTTTTTGGCCGAAACCTTTAGCTCCAATATGCTTATATTGTGAGAGTTAATTTGCAATAGGTAGGTCATGGAGCATGATGTATAGCGGAAAGTCTCGTCATGTATGACGTAGACATAATATCGTTAGAGAATTACTCTCTAGTAGAATTATCATAATTGACTATGTAAAGTCAAAGGATAATGTGTCTGATCCACTTACGAAAGACCTAACTAGAGAGGGAGTTGATAGTTTATCAAAGGGAATGGGACTATGGCCGAGGACAAGTCATTGTGACGGTAACTCTACCTAGAAGACTGGAGATCCCAAGACCTAGGTTCAAGGAGATCAAACAAATTCATTGATGACGATTCAACATTGTCCAAATATTTTTTATGGTCCATTCTCATGATAAGACAATGTTCAGTAACAAGGATAAAGGCATTAAGACTTTTTAATGGTTTCTAAGTTTGATACAGGGTATATCAAATGGTGTATCTATGGGATAACACATTTAGAAATCACCTATGTAAGTGTGAAGTATAAGCCGCTTCAAGGAGAATCCGGTAAGGCCAGTTTTCTACGCACTTATACACCAAGATGTGTTCATGGCTGAAACGAACAAAACAATGAGAACCAAAAACAATTCAAGGGTTGATTGTGTGACTTATGTTGTCTAGGTATACACCAAAGCTCGACGGTTTAAAGATATCAAATCTACTGATTGACCGAGTATATCCGACATATGTTCACCATGGAAAGTTCAAAGGGAAACCCACTTATCCAAATGCAATCAATCTTTACTTACGAATCACACAACTTTTCATGCATATGTTTTAACAATAGTCATTCCCTATTCATGTGGGGGATTGTTGGGTTTTAAAGGTGTGAATAGGAAATGAAGGGTTGTGACTCTCCTGAAGGGTTGTGACTATGCTGAAGGGTTGTGACCTTTATGAAAGGTTGTGTCCTTTCTAAAGGGTTGTGACCGTTTGAAAGGTTTTGCCTTTTCCAAAGTATTGTGACCTTTCTGAAAGGTTGTCTTCTTTCCAAAGAGTTGTGACCTTTACCCTTTGTTGGCTATAAATAGAGAGACTTTCTCTCTTTTTTCTGCAATGAATTCTTGCCTTCTTATGCATACATTTCTTACAAAATAAAATTGATCGATCGTGTCTGTGTGTGTGATTTGTTGCTGTCATTTTGAGTTCGTTGAAATTATTGAAGTTTGAGGTACCGCTACTTCTTTATTGGTTAATCCGTTTTATCTTGGAAGGAATTAATCTACAACCTCGGGTACTTGAGGGGATTAAATTTCTTAAGGACACACCGTGAGTTTTGTGGACTCGGATTAGTTCTTTGCTTTTTCTTTTCATCTTTTATTATTTTTGGTTAGGTAATCTGAATACGTGAGATAACATATAATTCATTGCCCCGTGTAACATATAGTGAGAAATTATTTCTATTCTTCCTTTTTTTTCAATAGAGCTTCTGTCTGGGTGTTGTTAGACAGGATATGGACCAACGTAGAGAAATTTGCAAAAGTGTCATGTACTATTGGAGTCGGAGTATATTTCTGTTGATTTTAAAGTTACGACTTTCAAGTTGTTAATCTTTGATACACAATTTGAAAATTTTGCACTAAGCTTCATCATATCATATATCATCATATAAAGTGGCGGAGCCATATGTAGTTCAGGGGTGTCGACCGACACCCCTTCGTCGGAAAATTACACTGTGTAGCTAGAGTAATTTTTTTTATGTATATATATTACATATTGACACTCCTTGACTTCTATGTGATTTTACTTCTTTATATTTTGACACCCCTTAGTCTATTGTTTACATATTGTTTACTCTTTCAGATTTTAATGAAAGTTTAATTGCATATATTTAATATTTTGGCCTTTCGAAATTCCACTGTTAGTGGTGTTTCACTTAAATATTATTTGCAATTATCTTTTTATTAGCTACATTTATTTTAATTATTTTTCTTCTTTATTTGTTTTAAATAAATATATTTTTTCATAACTTATTTCTAATTACCTATTCAATTGTCAATCTTAATATCCATAATCTTCATGCTTTTCATATCATAACCTTCAAATGTTTAATCTAGAACTTTAAGATGCTTTTTGGTATTCCTCTAATTTAATCTATATAAATTCATATTTTGTTTCATGAAACTCACACCCCAATTATTATCCTATTCATTTTGAGGTGAAAGTAGTGAAAGCAATCAACATCTAAAAGTATATGATATTTCTACCTTAGTCTGTATTTTACTATCTAAAGTATATGATATTTCTACCTTAGTCTGTATTTTACTATCTAAAGTATATGATATTTCTACCTTAGTCTGATTTTACATCTAAAGTATATGGTATTTCTACCTTAGTCTGATATATATATATATATATATATATCACTTTACAAAAATGAAGTGATTTTTCTATTTATTTCATGGTTTTGTTTGACTTGATGGAAAAGACTTTTGAATTTTGATTTGATATGAGAGATGGCATCGACAAAAACTCGAAAAATTATGTATCGATTTTGTATTTCTTTTTCCATGTATATATTGTTATGATCAAAGTCTTAAGAATGATGCGTGTGTTAATTTTTCTTCTATGTTTATTTTTTAAATATATTTGCTCTCTATTAGTCTTCTTTAATTTAGTTTCCAATAAGAAAATTATTGTCATAACATTTATTTGAGATTGTTGCATTTTAGTACTCATTACACACACGTTTTCATTGAATTATAATCGTCCTAACGAATTTATAAAATATTGCATGGGACACATGACAAGACACGTGTCCAGAAGCTAGTTATACTAAAAGTGGGAAGCCACAAAAGTAAAAGTTGAAATACAATTTTTCCCCTACACTTAATTTTGTATATTATAAAATATCTAATTCATTAAATATTTAATAATAATCATAGTATATTATGATTAAATGTTAAAAGTGGAAAAATGTTAAGTCAAATGAAGAAAGACGAAAATATCCATAGAAAGATATTAGATATTTTTATCCTTTTAAAAATTAATTAAATTACATTTTTTATCTTTTCCTTTATTTGTATTTAATTTCATTGCACTTAATATCATACGTACTATTTTTGTTTTCTCATCTTTATTTATTTATTATTTCTCTCCTTTATTTATTTTAAATTCATCTTCATGACTCATATTTAATTATGTATTTGATCGTTACTCTTAATATCTATAACTCTTATTCTTTTCATATTCATAACGGTAAATTAATAAGAGATGCTACCTATAAAATTTCTTAAATACATTATTTGTGTTATAGTACTCTTTTCGTATTTAAACATCATTTGTTTTATCCTTTGAGCTTCCACATGCAATTAGTAATAATAATCATATATTGTTCATCTTTCTTATCTTGCTTGGACTATATAGAGGTGTACAAAAGAACAGTAAATTACGATTCTCTTCTTTCTATAAAAAAAAATATTGTTTTGGATTATGTTCAATACTATCTGTACAAGTAAATTTATTTTCTTTTGTATTTAAGAGCTTACATTTATAAGGTAACATGAAATTAATATTATTATTTACTATTTATGTTTTAGTTTGAATTGGTGAAGAAGATTTTTGAATTTTGATTGATTGTGGAAGGTGTTAATAAGAATCCAAAATATTATGTACTGATTTTGTATTTCTACTTCCATCTATATTGGTATGATCAAAGTCTTAAGAAGGATGTATATGTTGTATTTTTTCTATGTTTTTTTTTCTCATTATTAGACTTCTTAATTTGATTTACTATAAATTTTCGAATGTTGTAGTTCTGAAATTTTAATCATTTTATCAATCTATAAGAAATTGCATGGGATACACGTGCAAAGCATGTACGTGTCTAGAAACTAGTTATTATAAATAGCCTAGCTATATTTTCTTTATTTCCTTTGGTAGAAGTCAGTGAAAAATGTGTTACCTCTGAATCTAGACTATATTGATGAATTTGAACTTAAATGATACTCCCTCCGTCCACAATTAATAGTAATAATTTCCATTTTTAGAGTCAAATTATAAAAAATTTGACTAACATTTTACGATGTATTTTTCATCATATTTGTATGAAAAAACTTGCAATTTATAGTATTTTTCGTATAGCTTTTGAATATCTAAATTTTTTGTTTACAATATTGAATTAATGAAATCTAATTTAACTTTGAAAATTAGTCAAATTGACTTTCGAAAAGCGCAACATGACAATTAAAAGTTGACGGAGCGAGTATGTATAAAATCATAAAATATGAAGTAGTGTTTTAAAAAATATTGTTAGGTTGAGAATTTTATCGAATATGAGACAGTTGCTACATGTTATATGCAACAAAATTTATTCTTGAGAATTCACATGATATTACTAAACAACTTTTAGTATAGCATGATATCATTTTCATAATGCAAATTAAGTGAACTTTTATTGAGAAATATCAGTTATATTGTTGTCATGAGTAGTTGATGCATCAATAAATTTTTACTATTTTTATTTCTTTAAAAGAATGAATAAACGATTCCCCTTTTGTATGTAGATGATTCTTATCGTGTCGATCATGGTTTTAGCACTTCATAATCAGTTTTTGGGTACTTTACTCATTCAGGTCTAGATTGAAAAAGGCATCCATGCCTATTTTAGGAAAGAAAATCAAGTAAATCTATTTAAGGAAACAAAATCAGAAAAAATCCTAAATATCCCTACCTATGTATATTATATATAGACATGTCTAAGTACATTCTACAACAAAAACTAAACAAAGAAAATAAATTATTTTTCCTTGTATATATAGTGTTCATTGTGAAACAGCAGCCAAACCCATAGGGGAAACCTGTGTTGGATAGAAAAGGAAAAATCATTCAAACCCTAGCAAGCCTTTCTGCACCCAAAAGATGGATTTGTGGGCTTCATTCTCAAAGAAACGAAAAGGCAAAAGAGTTGAAAAGGATAGAATCAGTAAGTTACCGGATGCTCTTATTATCCAGATTCTCTCCCTTTTGCCAACGAAAGATACCTTCACAACTTCTATGCTCTCCAAAAGGTGGCAGTATCTATGATCTTCAGTTGATAATTTCTTTATCCAATGTGAAGGTAAATCACAAAGGGAAAACTATATATCCTTTGTGGATTATGCATTAGATAATTCTACTTGTTCCAAAATTAAAAAATTCCATCTGGATTTCACTCACTTGTCCAAATACGAGTCACAACTCGAATTTGTTGATGAAGAATTATTGTTCCCAATCTCCCGATGGCTTTCTACCGCTGTTAAAAAAATTTAGTATTGCTGTCAGATTTATATAACTATGAATCCGTTGACTTGCCTAACACTATCTACAAGTGTTCCTCCTTGATAACATTCGATCTCACCTGTTGTACACCTTTTGGCTTATGTGGCACACCCCATGACTTCACGCAGTTGAGACGCGTGGGATATATTTGGATACCACGTAAGCCAAAAAGGTGTACCAAATTACAAAAAAAATGAGTTCAGGGGGGGTACTAGGACCTTAGTTTAGTTAAGGTGTGTCTCTGGGATTTGGGTCATAGTCTAGCGAGGTACTTCTACCTTTTCCCTAATCTCTACCTATGTCTAAAATGATTATTTTTCAATTTTTTTCATAATTTAGGTGATCATGAATTTTTTGATCTCTGATTGAATTGAAATTTGATGGTTCCATTAAAAATTATTTAGATGGGTTTTAGGTAGTTTGTCAGATTAAAATTTGATTTGATTATGATAAGGTCATTCTTTATATCAATTATATTTATGTTAAATTAGGAACATGATTACACGTTATGATTTCATATGAATTGATATATGATAAGGATATAGATCTGATTATTTCTTCTTAAATCGTTTGAATCTTAATTTGATCATAACTTTGGAGATAAATATTATTTTAAGCTCTAATTGATCTGAAATTCAGTAGGTTCATCACAATTATGAAGTGATTTGGCAATTTGAGGTCGTTTAGATGAAGTTATTTTTTTTTGATATTTTTGTATCTTGAAAATTAATTTAAATGAAAAATTACACGACTATGATACAGTGGTGATAGAGTTTGTTCTCTATGGATGACTAAATTCTTGTGAAGTATTAAGTTCATGTGCTGGCTTAGACCTTCGTCCATATCGAATGAAATTAGTACAAGTCACTAGATTTAATCTCTAGTTTTGATAATTTGTATTGACTCTTCCTATTTGAGTAATATATGATTGGATCAACGGATCTAGGGATAATGATATTCACTTGGTTTAAATTTTACAATCTACTCTCCATCTGAGTTAGCTCTTGTTCTTAATTTGTTGGAGTGAATATCTGACACCATATATGTATGTTGCATGAGTGATTATTTTTTCTTCAAAATATGTTGTTCAAGATGCATTAATACATATAAGGTATGTTTTGAATTTTAATATTCAATGTATACATAAATATGCTGATTTTTGAAAAATAGTATTGAGATAATGTAAATAGTTTTAGAATTTTGTTCTTTGTTCTTGATTCGTGTATCTATTTCACAGATGATGATATGTGATAAGAATTTTCAAACGGAAAAAATTTAAATTCTATTTTGGCCAAACAACGTTTTCAATCAAATTGATCATAGTTTTGGAATTCAAAAAAAGGACTCTGATTGGTCAGAAATTTGGTAGATCCATAAGAATGACCTAGTAAGAAATATCGTTTTGGATTGTTATATTAGTTTTTGGTCATATTTGGCTACAGGGGTCCTTACCTTGATTGCCAAGATTGAATTGTAGTGAAGTATTAGTTTCATGTGTTGGCTTAGACCTTCCTCCATATCAAATGAAATTAATACAAGTCACTATGTATATAATCGCTAGTTTTGATAATCTGTATTAACTCTCCTTAACTGAGTAATATGTGATTGGATCAATGTAACTAGGGTGATTTTACCTTGACTTAAACTAACAGTAGACTCTCCATTTGAGTTAGGTCTGTATAAGTTTATGGAGTGAATAGTCAGTCATTGTACATGTGTATTGCATAAGTAGTTCTCCAATCCCATCGATTGGCTATTTGAGATGCATATATATATATATATATATATATATATATAAATGATCCCTGAATTTTTTTATTTAGGATTATTCGACATAGTATGATCTATTTAATGTATTATATCTCAAATTCTCAATAGACTTTACAGACTCACTTAATAGTACTCAAGTATTTCTTTCGATTGAGATAAGAAATTAATTCAAAAAAATTGCATTATATATGTTCATGTTAGATGAAATCATTTTTGGTTTCTCGCTAAATAAGAGATGGACACTTAATATATATTTTGAGTTTGATAAATATGTTATATCTTATTGTATATTGATGCATAATTTTTTTTCTCATGAATTGAATATTAATCTATCCCATAAGAGAAAATATCTTTTAAATTGAATGAAACTTATCTTTACACTAGCATCTGCGTCATTTATTCTGGATAGAACATTGAAGTTGGTTAAAGAATGGACATAACGGTTCATTGAAAGTGAAGTCACTACCAACATGTGAGCCATGTTTAGAAAGAAAAATGACTAAGAGACCTTTCCTCTTAAAAATGAAATAAAGGTAATGATAAGTTAGAATTAATCTATTCTGATTTGTGCAGTAATGATCATTCAGGCAAGAGGTGAATTTGAGTATTCTGAGATCTTTAGAAGGTTACTCATGATACGAATATATATTTTTGATGTTTCGTAAGTCTGAATGTCTTGATAAACTCAAAATATTTTAAGACAAATGAAAATAACATCATGTAAAATATATAAAGTCACTGCAATCTGATTGTAGTGATGTATACCTATCTGCAGAGCTGACGAGTCACTTATATGATATTATAATTGCATTTCTATTGTCTACACCATACAATCTATAATAGATAAGTGTAAAAGAGAAAAGAAATAGACTCTTATGAGGATGATAAGATTAATGATTGGCTTATTTCGTTGTTGTTTTATTTCTTTTGGGATATGTTCTAAGAACTACATATCACATTTTAATTCAATTCCTTTCAAATCAGGAATGCAATGTGTGTGTTAATTGTAGAATGAAAGAATGTTTATTTCATTGTCCTAAAGAAAACAAGGCAATTGTTAAGACAATTGTAAGATTTCTAGAAAAGGACTATTTAGTAATCCATGTTTATGTTCCATTGCATTTAATGTCACGACCCGAGCCTACATCCTGGATGTGGCCGTCACTCAAGAACATTTGATGGTTTCCAAGCGAACCCTCATCCTAGCTGACTACAAGTAGAAGACTAACTTGAGCATACATAAGCATCAAATTAAAAGAAACGTTTAAAAACACTTTACTGAATCTCAAAACATCGCTGAATATACTGAGTATGAAACATAAGTTTTAAATAAAACATCTGAAACTGAAAGACTCCTCAAAACACTTTATCTATGAAGTGTAACGACTCGAACCGTCGTTAATTAGGAAAGGAAAAATGTCAGGAAAAATTGGGTCTCTTAGCCTGCTAGAGCGGACTAGATGCCGCCAGGGCAGTGATGCTCTAGCACGATAAGTGGCCGCAAGAGCTAGATGGGCGAGACTTAATGTAAATAACGCGAATTTTGATTTTCTCCTTTTTCCAAAAACAACAAAAAAAGGCGAGGGTCACCCCATAAACAGTTAAAAGGCTGCTCTAGGCTTGGGAAGGAAGGAGAAAGAGATTTCTAGCATAAGAAGGTTGATAAATTGCGGACTTCCGGTCAAGATTCACCGTCCCATTGTCCGGAAACTAGATTCAAGCTACAATCCCTCTGCAAATGCTTGGCACCCAGGTAAGCTAAGTTTATTAATTGAGTAGAATAAATCTGTAATTCACTGCATAGTATATTGGTAATTGACGGTAGAATTCATGCGTAGGCTTTTGTGCACCGAAAAGAGATGATTATACATATATTCCTAGTGTTGCATCACACACCATAGGATGAAGCCCTATCGCATGAACTAGGGTTATGTGATGGTTGATTCTCTATTTTGTGTAATATATATCAGGTAATTACTTCGTTGTGTGCATGCATGTATGTGAATAAGTAAATGTGAATTGAAACCAATGCAATGAGTAAATGGATATGAATAATTACATGCCATGAACCCATTGCTTGATTGTATGTCTATGGACATTGTTTATTATGAGTGTGATTATGATTGTGCCGATTGGATCGGGTCTCACATACCGACACACAAACATACATGGGATCGGGTGTCACGTACCGACACACTAACATGCATTGGATCGGCTGTCATATTCCGGCACACTAACATACATTGGATCGGGTGTCACGTACTGACACATATGCTTGCATTGGATAGGGTGTCACGTTCCGGCACACTAACAATTTGGGTGTCGGTCCCATGAGAGGACCACTTGTGATTGATATTTTCGTATCCACCTGCTATTGATAATGTGGAATTGAACATGTTTCCTTGAAAGATAATTGGATTGTACATTATGTTCTTATATGGGAGTTCGTGGTGTCGTAAGGTAATTGGGTATATCTCGTAATGAATGAACTGTGAATGGTCGGGGCCAAATCGGGATGTTGTATGGTAGGTGGGGGCCAAGAGCCCCGGTGTTATCATTGTTATTTAGAAATGTGGTTGTGTATTGTCGTTGAGGATTGGTGTGGTTTTATGTTGTGGTGTTAATAGTTGGGTTTCCCGCAGAAAGGGGGTAGTATTTAAACGGTTAACAAGCCTTGATAGACGTACCATGGGGTTACAGATTGAGTGGTGACGTGGGTGAAGTAAGGGTGTGTCGTGAGTGTTGATCGGGTCGGTAGTGGTCATATATGAATCTCCCCTAAGAGATGGATGGTTAAGCTATGAGTAAGAACGGAGCAGGTAATGGGTTATAGTCAAGTACTAGTATATTAAAAGTATTTGGAAATTATAAAGGTGGAGGAATGAACAGTCTTATTGCGTGTTTCTAACTGGTCGATTTCTTATATTATGCGGTGGGTATCGGGTTCACCAATGATGCCTAACAGTACGTGTGGTTGTATTGATATTATTGTTGCCATGCCTTTTTGTCATAGTCTAGTTGCAGGATCAGTGATATTTCATAGGTGAAGACGAAGACAATCTCCAATAACTTCCATTTTTCCTTCCGTGTGGTGGGAGCTGCGTCATTTGTTAATTTTTTTATACCTTGCAATCTTAGTAGCACTTGTACCTGTTTAGAATAGATCCCTGGGGAATTTACAATTAACTTTGAATCATTTAAAAACTCTTTATTTATAAAATTTCATGAATTTTCTTTGTTTCGCCAGTTTTCTTAATCTTCTGCATGTTTTTAACTGTTTGGGAATGGATGGTTCTCCTACTTAGGTGTCAGAGTAGGTGTCCGCACGAATCGGTGGGTTGGGTCGTGACATGAAGCCTCTATTGTATAAATATGAGTATCGGGAAAAGACCCACAATTCTTCAAAAGAATTACTAGTAACAACTCATAAAAACTGGAGTCCTCCAAATGCAAGGAGGTCTTACTCAAAAGCTGACAACATGATCTCAACTGACTCTTGTTGAGGATTCTAAGAACCTGTATCTGCATCATTAAAAGATGCAGGTCGAATGACATCAGTACATTGAATGTACGAGTATGTAATATAGCTGAATAACAAATAACTGAAAGAAAGGACTGCAATAGATAACAATGTACTCAAGCTGAATGTAAAGAAATAAATGAGTAAAATCATTTAAAGCTTTACAAAATACTTTCTCATCTTTGAATTCAACATAATAAGTGATACATAAAAATACACTTTAACTCTATTGTGAGATTCTCTAACTGACAAACATCACTATGAGCTACATGATGATACAACGTCTCGCTCACACTGCTAGAACTGTCCTATACCTTGCCGGGGTATAGGACACCTCAACTAAATAGATCCACTATGTAACACCCCGTATGCTAGAACAGACCAAATTGTAAATTTCAGGTGTTGTAGGTGGCACCCACAAGCACCATTCACGAATCGTAGGAGGTCCCACGGTGCATCCTGCAGCTTCGTGGTGCACCACCTACGACCTTTCCCCAGAAACTCCAGAAAATTATTCTAAGTGTCGACCCACGGCCGGACCTACGGATAGTAGGTCAGTTAATGAACCGTGGTCTGTGTCCGTGGATTAGACCCCAGTTTTCAACCCCCAGAACCCCATAGACGGTTGGCCAGCACGGACCGTTAGTCGATCGAAGGTCCATCGGTCCCCTCCGTCGGTGACCCTAACAGCAGTTAAGTCAGGGGTCTTTTGTTCTTTTTCTTATGCGTTGGACCCCTAAACTACGTCGCTTAATCCTTAAACTACGTAGTTTTGGTCAGTTTTAGCCTAGTAACTTAACTAGAATCTACCCTACAAAAATCATTCACCAAAACTTAGAAAAAAATTAGAACGTAAAGAGGAGAAAGAAGTCGAGCAGCCCTAGTCCAAGAACGTAACATGTTTTCATCAGTTTATCCCCGGAATCGAAAGATTTCTCCGTGAAATTCGTCACCATGTAAGTGAAATTTCACTAGTTGGTTCCTTTCGCCCATTAGGTCCCTAGAATTAAGTCAGATTCTTGATTCCCTTAATATTATCTAGACTTAGTGTTTCTAGAATTTCAGTAGATCACTATGAATTAGTTGGTTTACTATTCCTAATCAAATTATCATAATTTTAGTATGGTTTTACGTAGATACCTTCATAAATTCAGACCCTAGCTATGTAGTTCTTTTAGTTCATGAATTACACACGCAAGGTCAGATATTTCAGTTTTACATGCCTCAGATTTAAATGTTTCATTATCAGCATATTAATGTTGCATTTTTAGTTAGCATGTCAGTATTTTGATCTATCCAGTATGAAAAAATTTCAGTCATAAAATGTTAATTACCTAATCAATTGCGAGAAGCTTAATACCGAGTGGACTAGGGTCAGTCACCCTCAAGTCGTAGAACTACGTGCCCCGTAGGTTGTAAGTCCCTTCCGTGGGCATCATTTTAGTAACCATGCCTACATACCTGTATAACTCTGGCTGGGTATATTGGGTCCTCTCGATGGGGCGTATACATTGGACTCCACAGTTAGCTCATATGGTTTTATGTCGGTTATTAGTATCTCCCATTGTTCAGTCAGATACTATTGCATTGACCATTTTATCAGTACAGTTCAGTATTCAGTCTCAGCATGTTATAAACTTGGTCATTGCATTCAATTTAATCTTGTTCAGTATTTTCAGTATCCTTATCATGTTCAGATTATATCATTGCTTTATTGCTTGTTCAGTTATGTTATTGTTCAGCTTTATTCTATCCTGCATGCTCAGTACCTTTCAAGTACTGACGCATACTCTGCGCTACATCTTCTCGTGATATAGGTTCAGGTTCTCAGCTTTCGGATCACGCATAGATCGGTTCCCGATCTTCAGTTCACTAGCATAATTGGTGAGTCCTCATTCTCCGAGGATGGTTGACATGATTGACTTTCTTTGCTTTTAGTTTTAGTTTCAGTTTTTCTACATTTAGATAGGGCATTTCCCAGTAGTTCTAGTCCGTTAGAGGCTATTTTCAGACATAGTTAGATTCAACTATAATATTAGAGTTTGACTTTTTAGTTGTTATTCAAACTCTTCATTTTCATATATTCAGAATTAGTACATGGGTATTTCCCCATCATTTCAGATTATTTATATGATTTAGCTTCCGCACAGTATTTATTGATTTAATTGCTTTAGTATGCTTATGATATGCCAGCAGGGTTAGCTTAGGGTCACTCGTGATCCTAGGTCCTGTGTCCGCGTCCTGGGGGTAGCTTCGGGGAGTGACAAACTTGGTATAAGAGCATTAGGTTTAAGAGGTATAGGATGTCTGAAAACCCGCACTAAGTAGAGTCTTTTTCATGGGTGTGAAGTACATCACATCCAATGAGAAGGAGGCTGCAAAGTGTTTTAGGAAAACTTCAATTTCTTTGTTACTCTTATAATGCGTAAGGTATGATCTAATTCCTCGTGCTAATCCTTCGCTATGTGCTTTTCAGATCATGCCTCTTCGTAGAGCTTATGCAAGGAATGTGAATGCGAGGAATGCAAACGCAACTCCTCAAGTCCCAGATCAGGAAGTTTCGAATGCTGAATTTTGGAACGCTATCTAGTTGTTGGCTCAGAGTGTGACCAACCAGAACAACCAACAGGTTCAAGTTCCGAAAAATGCTAATGTTGGGTCACCTGCAGCTAGAGTTCGAGATTTTATTAAGCTGAATCCGCCTGTGTTTTTAGGATCGCAGATTGGTGAGGATCCCCAAAACTTCAGTGATAAGGTCAAGATGGTCTTTGGAGTGATGTAGGTAACTGGGAATGATCGGGTTGTGTTGGCATCTTACAAGCTTAAGGATGTAGCTCATATCTGGTATACTCAGTAGAAAGAGAACAAGGGTACAGATGTAGCTCCTATCACTTGGGAATGCTTTAGTGAGACCTTTTTGGACATGTTCTTCCCAAGAGAGCTGAGGGAGGCAAAAGCTCAGGAGTTTATGAATTTGAGGCAGGGTTCTATGACAGTCCAAGAGTATGGACTCAAGTTCACCCAACTCTCCAGGTATGCTCCTCACATGGTCGCTGATTCCAGGGCTCAAATGAACAAGTTCATGTATGGGGTATCCAATCTAGTGAATACAGAGTGTAGGAATGCTATTTTGCTTGAAGATATGAACATCTCTAGGATCATGGCTCATGCTCAGTAGGTTGAGGGTGATAAGCTTAGGGAACAGACCAAGGAGAATATGTAGGCTAGGACAGGCAACTATGACTATTCTCAACAGAAATCGGGTTGTGTAAACTGCTCGCAATTCCAGCAAAAGTCTACAGTTCCAGCACCTTCATCAGCTAGTGTTCCATCCTCCAAGTTGCGAAATGATCAGAAAGGTAGGGCATCAAGCTCTAAGTCTCAGGGGAGTGTTTCAGGCACCAGAACCTACCTAACTTGTCCAAAGTGTAGTAAGAACCATCCGGGTGAGTGTCTTGCAGGAAAGGAAGGATGCTTTGGGTGTGGTCAGTCTGGTCACAGGTTGTAAGACTGTCCTTCTAAACAGGGTCAAGGAGGTAACAATTGTAGAGCTCAGTCCACAACTTCAGCAGCACCAGCAGGTCACCCAACTCAGCAGGGTAACTCATCTGGTACAGGTGGCGGTGATTTCATGTATCAAGGTACTTCTTCCAATTCTAAGTGCCAACGATCGTTAATCAATAATATAACCCAACTAAATGAGTTAGGGTCGAATCCCACAGGGAGTGGTACCTGTTTGAGAATCAATAGGCAAGTACGAATATGCTCAAGTCAATCATAGGAATAGACATTATCGAATAAAAGCATAATTCAAATTAAGGGGTGACACGAATGTCAAATAATAGGGGGTTTTAATTATAATTATCAACTAGAGCAGCAACAAATAATACGAAAATAACAATACTGAGAAGGTTTCTTGGGATGTGATTTGATTATAGGCTAATATAGACAAACGGGTAATTGCAACTGTTAGTAAATAGCTGTAAATCAGTGAATAAGCTAGACTTTAGTGGGGATATACTTCTCTCGAACAATTTACCCCGAATCAAGTTGGTTTCTCTCGAACACCAACAACCATGCAAATAAGAACAACTTACGCTTTAGTCCATTCACTCTCTCGAGCTGTGTGTCAAAATAAAGCCCTAAATGAGTCCAAATTGTGGACTCATCAACACCCCCACTTAAATTTTTGCTTGTACTCAAGTAAAACTTCAAGTTCAGCAGTTCAAAAAAGATGTCTCAAATAGTGCTACACAAGATTCAATCATGAATGCACACAAAAAGAGTCAACTTACTTATGCAATGACCAATTGTGCACTCAAAGATTCAAGTTGTGACTCACAATTAGCAAAGATTCTCAAGTTCATAATACTTGCTTCAAATGCAAGTTCAAGCTCAACAAAGGTACTCAAATGCCCTCACAAAAAGAATGATTCCATATTCACACACAATGGTTCAAAGATTTATAGCTCCAGAATCACTATCAACACTCACACTCACAAAGATGAACACAGTGCATGATTTCACCCATAGGTTTGCCTTTATTTTCCAACCAACCATTGTTTTAGCTCACTTAAGATCAAAAAGGTCTTTTTAAGCTTCTAACAGGGCTGAGTGTAAAGGTATGGTCATTTAGGTTCAATGACTTCTATCCTCATGAAATGTGGTGTGAACAACATTTCCTTTCCTTCTCCTCATCATTCTCATTTATGTTCATAGTTCAGCCCATTATTCACTTTCCATGGAATACCAGACACCCCATTTCTTTGCACTTCCACAAATTTTTTCATTCTTTTTCATTCTTTTTCTTTTTCATTTTTCTCTTCTCTTTTTTTTTTGTATGGAGGGGTTCCATCTTTTCCAAAACCATGGGTAAAGGGGACATCTTTGCACTTCTTGATTTACCTTCTCTTTTTCACCACCCCCAACTTAGGCCAAAAAGCCTAAGTTGGCTATTCACACAAACCACATCTCATGAGGATTAAGGGTGAAGGGATAAAAGAAGGGCACAATTTCATCAAGTTTCTTCCAAGGAAAGGCTAAGGCTCAAAAGGTGTTCAAGAGAAGTTCACACACTCACAAGGTAGCCTATGCAACTTCATTTGGCCTCATCGTAGCCGCACATTCATTTTTGTTCAATTATAGGCACTATTCAAGTCATCGGTATTGATCAAGACCGATACTCAAATTTGCAAGAGAATAGCCACATTCAAACACAAACAAGAGGTGGCACAATTAAAACAAGAAGGCACAAGCTCAATCATCCATAAAAATAGTGTTAAACACAATATATATCACAAAAGGTGGGCCTCACCCCATCACAAATAAAAGCTATTTGTCCTCAAATGCAAGAAATAAAATATCACAAAAAAAATAAGACAGAGAGGAAGGTAAAAAGGGATCCTGTCTAAGTAGTCGCTCCGTCTGTCGAGGCATCAGTGGCCGGTGTATCAATCTGGTCCTGGGTCTCAGTACCCGGAGTCACATCCACAGTATCACCAGCTCCACTAGGGTCAGCCAAGGGTGTATCTGCCAAAGAAGCCTGCACAACATCTACCATGACCTCCTCAGTCTCCATAAGGCCCTCGTAAGAAGCCTCCTCAACAACCCCAAACATCTCCTCATCCGTCTCTTCCTCAGACTCAGGATCAGGTGCCTTCTCAACTCGAATATCATCTCCGGTGGTAGCCGGAGGCATATCTGGCTCAACTGGCACATCTGGGATCTCCACCGTCCCGAAAATCATAGACATATTAGTGGACTTCAGCTGGTCCACATCTCTCCTTAGTGCAGCAATGGCGGCGTTTAGAGCCATCACCTCTTCGGTGGCTCCTTGGCCACGCTCTCTCACCACTATCATAGCCACAAGGGCATCAATGATAGCACTCAAGGGTGTCACAACATCAACGAGGGCTGTCCGAATCATGCTCAGAATGGAGGCCTCAAGTATGGCAGCACGATGATCGGTAGAATGGGCTAGCTGCCCCATCCGGAATAATGCAGCCTAAGTGAGTGAGGGCTGGGAAACAACAGCAGCCGATCTGGAAGGCAATATAGCAGCAGAGGAACTAGGGGTATCAGAAGGAATAACACTGGATGTACCTGAAGGCCCAGGGGTCGCAGTAGGCATAGGTGCCTCTGTAGGTAATGCATCTGTATCTACGACCGGGGAAGAGTCCACCGGGGCTGCCTTCTTCCTGTCTGCTTCATATTTCAAGTATTCTGCCTTGATCCTCCGGATGTCAGTTGAAGATGTGGGAATCACTTCTACATCCTTCTTCTCATCTATAGGCACCTGAGATCGTCTGCATAACTCGGTGATTAACACCGCAAAGGGGAAAGAAGTTTGGCGCTGCTTTGCCCTCATGACCATCTCTTGTGCCATAATCATCCCCAGATTTATCCTTGTCTCATCAATGATGCAACCCAGACAGGCTGCCTTGGCATGGCGAAGAATCGACTCGTTCTGGGATGGCATAATGGTACTGCTGATGAATCCAAACCAGAATCTTGCAGCTATATTTAGATCCTTCTTCTCGATAGGAGGTCCAACCTTAAGCCATTTGGGGGTACCGTCTAATAAGAGAGGGGCCAACCACCTCTTCATGTTGTCCAATGTCTTTATCCTGATCAGATGCTGCAGTTATCATTAATACGTGTCGAAACACCCAACACTGTGTTGATAGCATCACTATCACATTCACGTTCTGGCCTCTAACAACCACATAGTCAACCGGCTTGAATTTGACTGCCGGCTTCTTCCCTTGTGTTATTAAGGCACTGTAAGCATTGTAGCATTCTCTGACCCAACTCGGAATGTATGGGCCATGAGGCTTGGTGAAGAGCTGGAATTTGTGGAACTTCAGGCAGCTCATAATGTCTAGATATCTGTCGATGACTCCATCAGTGGACAACCTCTTTTCTTCAATGATTGTCCTTAACCCCTCCATTTTCAGTCTTTCCATAGACTTAGGAGGAGGACCCTGTACCAGTGGTGTTAAGACCACAACCTGTGCTGGAGTAGGAGTAGGAGAGGTAGTGGTGGCCTGGGGATTCCTAATCCTAGATGGATCATTCATCCTTTTGGATCGCAGCTCTGCCCTCTGTGCTGCAGCTAACTCATCATCCTCAGAAGTTGCAGCCTGATTCTCGTGGTGCTCAACCTCACTCTCAGAAGTGGTGAGGTGAGTTGCGTAGATACTGTCACAGTCGGAGCTGGCCTCCGGTGACGCAGGTGCCTTTCCTTTCCCACCAATTGTGGGAAGTTTGGTGGCCTTGGCCCTGGATGTAGTTGCATCCTCATTAATTTTTATCCCTTTGGCGCTCTTGTGGGGAGGCATGTCCCTACCAGCAACCTTTGGTCTAGCCATGTCTGTAAAACATCAGAAAAAGTTAGAAACAATTCAAGCAAAAGCACAGAAAAGTAGTTGCAGACAGACTCGCCGAATTACTTTGGCAAGCCAGGTCGGGCTCGCCGAAAGAATTAGCTCAAAATTTTCTCAGATAAATAGGCATGTCGGCAATGGGAAGGGCCTTTCGGCGAATCGCCGACAACATTTGGCGAGCAAGAACTAGCCCGTTGAAATTTACAGTGCTTTTACGAATTAGGGGTGCAGATAAAGGGCGAGAAAGAAGGACTTTCGGTGAGTTGCCGAGTCCTCAGGCTTTTCATCGAAAGTTACAGAACCTAAATCAAGTTTAAGCATGAAATTAAAGGCGATAATGGGTGATTCGACGAGCTCGACCTAGCTCTCCAAATGACCCAACGTGCCTACTTTCAACCCAACTTTCCAAATTCAACCCCGCAGCCCCCGAACACAAAATCAAAGCATGCACTACTACAATTAAACTAAGACCCATACTACCTATTCCCTCAGGGTACTCAGACTTTTCCCGATTTGGCCAAATTTGGCCATTTGATGACTTTTGCCCTTAAGAATGACGTCAACCGCTCCATCATTGGGTAAATTATGTCATTTGGCACAAATGTGGGTTACTTAGACTTCACCTGACTAGACCCAATAACATGCAAGCATGACCCCAAAATTTTACTCAATTTTAAGCACAAAAAATACTCGGGAATTCAACAACAAAGGCATTACGAGCAAGATATTCGAATTAAAACAAGCACACAAATGTACAATTACGATCAGAAAGGCCCAAAACACTTCACTAAGATAAAATCACTAGCAAATGAGTAAAAATCACTAAATAAGGATTCAAGGTTCGTAAAACCAACCTTAGATGCCGAATAGATACTTTGAAATGCTAGGCGGCAAAGTAATCCAACTCCGAACACACATCCGAGAACTAAAATGCAATAAAGATGCAAAAATATGAAAAATACTGTGCGGGTGTAAGTTTTGGAAGTTCAAAAGTGAGGGAAAGTGAATGAGTTTGAAAGTTTAAACCTTTGGCCTTTAAAAACCATCCATATTTCGCCCATTCGGCAACATAAGTTTTCCTCGCCGACCCACTCAGCAACATGCCGAGTGGGCACTTACCTCGCCCAGTTTTACATGACCTCCAGTTATTGTGGGGGTCCAAACGACGGACAAAGTCGTGATCACCGACCCGGTCTGCGATTCCCTAATCAGCTCCTGGGCTCGTCGAGTTTTACAGACTCCAATTTAAAAATGTCTTGAGTCCAACGGCGGTCCAAGTCGGACTCGCCGACCTCTTCGGTGAGTCACCCACTAGCCTTTTAGCTCTCCAACTTACACTTTTCAAACACCTTCCACACTTTATCCTGCACAATCAACACACCATTATTTCAAACTTAAAAATAAAGCAAATAAAACTTGGGTTGCCTCCTAAGCAGTGCCTGAGTTACCGTCGCGGCACAATGCAAGTCCACACTCAAACCTCATTCTTGGGGTTGGCCATAGTATCACTAGGCAACCCCCTTTGTTGTCTCGGGTTTAGATGAGATGAGATATGACCCATTTGGGTCTCCAACTACTTGATCGAGACGGAATATGAGGTAATCATTTGACTAAGGGTCGACACATCTTCTTTCATTTCTTTTAAAATCTTGTCCGACCCCTCAACCTTGTTAAGGATACGAGAAAGCATATCCTCAGACCAGCCACCTTCCGAACCCTTTGGCTTTTGACGCTCGTGGGGAGGCACATACCTATCCTTCTCCCCATCCTTTCAATTGGGATTTCGATTCCTCCATTCTCTATCACTATCTCTCCAACCTTCATCCCTGCTCCAACCTTGGTTACCACCTTGCCTAAGGTATTTTGAACGAAAACCACCACCTTGGTTGGCTAGGAAATTCACCTCTTTATTGTACGAAGCCTCAAACTTGGCCTCATCAGGATTAACACACCCAACACCCACGACATTGACACTCCGAGCACCAGCTCCCATGCCATTTTTAGACAAAATGTCAAGTTGTGTCATGACCTTGGCCATGTTCTGGTCCCTCTCTTGGTCTTTCTCCATCTGCTCCTTGGTCAATTTAAACGTGAGAGGGGGATTCCCTGGGTCCCCCACGGGTGTACCATGCCCGGTTGATTGTGGTCATGCCATCCAAGAGCTGAGCTGCTATCTCATAAAGTTGTTGCATCAAACCACTAGGAGAAAGTTGGTCAGCAACACCCTTATTTACCGAGTCAAGGCTTCAGTAAAAATACTGCAGCAACATGTTGTTAGGTAAGCTGTGATTGGGCATTGCAACACCAACTTCTTGAATCGCAGCCAATCATAAAGTTGTTGCATCAAACCACTAGGAGAAAGTTGGTCAGCAACACCCTTATTTACCGAGTCAAGGCTTCAGTAAAAATACTGCAGCAACATGTTGTTAGGTAAGCTGTGATTGGGCATTGCAACACCAACTTCTTGAATCGCAGCCAAGTCTCATGAATTGGCTCACCTTCAAGACACTTGAAGCTCTGAATGTTTTCTCGAAGTGTCATCATCTTCGAGGGAGGGAAAAATTGCAGTTGAAATGCGGTAATAAGCTTTTCCCAAGAAGTGATTGAGTCTCGTGGCAATTCAGCCAACCACTTACACGCTTCTCCCATCAGAGAGAACGGGAACAATCTTAGCCGGACCGATTCTTGGGATATATTCTTGAAGGAGAATGGTCCGCAAACATCAACAAAATTTCTTATATGCTCATGGGGATCCTCATGAGCCAAACCACCGAACAACCTTTTCAATTACAAGAGCTGAAGCATAGTGCCAGTAATGTAGAACACCACATTCACTTCAACAGGCGGCAAGCGAATGACACCAATTCCACCCATAAGATGAGGGTCATTAGCATTAGGCTCATTGACATCGTTGAGGTATCCCTGGCAGCGGCGCCATTTTGATTCCATGTATCAGGACATTTCTTCCAATTCTAAGTGACAATGATCGTTAATCAGTATTATAACCCAACTAAATGAGTTGGGGTCGAATCCCACAGGGAGTGGTACGTGTTTGAGAATTAATAGGCAAGTACGAATATGCTCAGGTCAATCATAAGAATAGAATTATCGAATAAAAACATAATTCAAATTAAGGGGTGACAAGAATGTCAAATAATATGGGGGTTTTGATTGTAATTATCAACTACAGCAGCAACATCAAATAATACGAAAATAACAATATTAAGACAGGTTCTTGGGATGTAATTTGATTATAGGCTAATATAGACAAATGGGTAATTGCAACTGTTAGTAAATAGCTGTAAATTAGTGAATAAACTAGCCTCTAGTGGGGATAAACTTTCTCTCGAACAATTTACCTCGAATCAAGTTGGTTTCTCTCGAACACCAACAAGCATGCAAATAAGAACAACCTACGCTTTAGTCCATTCACTCTCTCGAGCTGAATGTGTGAAAAAGGGTTTACGATTCACTCTCTCAAGCAGAACGCATGACAACCCAATACCCACGGACCATCAATTCAATAATCTTGATTTTAAAACCTCTACAAAGCCAAAAAACACAAAGGTAGGACTGCATTTGCAACTACAATCTTTTAATTTCAACAACAATTACTGAATGAAGTCACTTCTAAACAGCATTTAAACTAACAATTAGCAATACCCATCAGCTTAATCAACCCATAATCACACCCCAAGAATTGGAATTTTAGCTAGACATCATAAAAAGATAAAAATTGTTACCCAATGGTGTTTCCATCAACTGGGTAAGATTAATTTCATCTTTACAAAGGTCCAAGTTGAAGAATATCAAAGACCCACTTCAAATTTCTCAAAAATAGAAAACTTCAATTCTTCAAAGCTAAGGAAAAGTTTTGTCTCAATACTCTCATTTAAAACTCCAAAAATTACTCTAATGAATGTTCAAAATAAAATTTGATACTAAACATAATGTTTGAAAATGTATTTATAGTCGCCAAAAATATGCTGCGAAGGGCCATTCGGCGCAGTAAGTTGGGATCGCCGATCAGCTCGGCGATCCTCCCTTTGGTCAATTCCATCGCCTTTTTTCTTTGGCCTTCAACATCCTCAAGTTTGTAACTTTGGGCAATCCAACACTGCATCGCAGAATCGTTCGGTGACATGCTGACTTCTCCGTTCTCTCGTGGACTTGATTTTCTCTTTTAGGGCTTGGCACACTGGAACTTTAGGGGAGATAATAGCCATTAGGTGACTCGTCCAATGGATTAGGTGATTAGCAAGCCTTCTTTTCTTCGTTCTTTTAGCTGCCTTGTTTCTTTTTGCTCTTTAGTGTCCATGCGTTGTTCCTCAATCCAAATACCTAGAAATCAAGGATTTTACATCAGTTATTGGTATAAAATAAGAATTTGAGGACAATAAATATTTCTAAATAAAGCCCTAAATGAGTCCAAATTGTGGACTCATCAGTCGGTCAACGCCAAAAAAGGTTGTATGCTCTCCAGGCTCTCCAGGATCAGGAAGATTCTCCTGATGTAGTCACTAGTACGTTACGAGTCTTTGACTTATATGTTTATGCATCGTTAGATCCAGGGGCTACTCTTTCCTTTGTTACTCCTTATATAGTAGTCAGCTTCAGTCTTTGTCCAAAAATTCTCTCAGAACCCTTCTCAGTCTCTACTCTAGTCGGTGACCCAGTCATAGCTAGACGGGTATACATAAATTGCCCTGTCACAGTCTTCCAGAGAGTCACCTTAGTAGATCTTATAGAACTAGAAATGGTAGACTTTGATGTCATTCTAGGAATGGATTGGTTACATTCAAGTTATGCCTCAGTCGATTGTAGAACTAGGATTGTTCATTTTGAGTTTCTAGATGAACCAATCTTAGAATGGAATGGTAGTAGATTAGTGCCTATTGGTCGATTCATTTCTTACCTTAAGGCCAGAAAGATGATTTCTAAGGGGTGTCTCTATCATCTAGTTCAAGTTAAGGATTCAAGCTCCGAAACCACAACTCTTGAGTCAGTTCCGTAGTTAAGGAGTTCCCTGAAGTGTTTCCATAATATCTTCTCGGAGTTCCTCCTGAAAGGGAATTCTACTTTGGAATTTATCTCTTTCCAGATACCCACCCTATTTTTATCCCTCCTTACAAAATGGTTCCAGCTGAGCTTAAGGAATTGAAAGAGCAGTTGAAAGACCTAGATAAGGGATTTATCAGACCTAGTATTTCCCCATGAGGTGTACCAGTGTTGTTCGTGAAGAAGAAATATGGATCTCTCAGAATGTGCATTGACTATAGGCAGTTGAACAAGGTCACAATCAAGAACAAGTACCCCATCCCCAGGATTGATGACTTGTTTGACCAACTTCAGGGTGCTAGTCATTTCTCAAAGATAGACCTCAGATCCAATTATCATCAGCTCAGAGTCAGAGATAGTGACATTCCAAAAGTAGCCTTCAAAACTCGGTATGGTCATTATGAATTTGTATTATGTCATTTGGACTAACCAATGCTCCTGCAGTTTTCATGGATTTAATGAACAGAGTGTTCAAGCAGTATTTAGACTTGTTCATTATCGTCTTTATTGGTGATATCCTCATTTACTCTAGGAATAAGGAAAAACATGTGAATCATTTGAGGGTCGTCTTATGGACTCTGAAAGATCACCAGTTATTTGCTAAGTTCAACAAATGTGAGTTTTGGTTGCAGTCAGTTGCTTTCCTTTGGCATATAGTGTCTAGTGAAGGGATCCGAGTGGATTCTCAGAAAATAGAAGCAACAAAACAATGGCCCAAACCTACCTCTCCTACAGATATCAGAAGTTTCTTGGGGTTGGTTGGCTATTACAGAAGGTTCGTGGAAGGATTTTTATCCATAGCCTCTCCATTGACTAAGTTGACTCAGAAAAAGGTTAAGTTTCAGTGTTCAGATGATTGTGAGAAAAGCTTCGCAGGATTGAAAACTAGGTTGACTACAGCTCCTTTTTTGACTCTACCAGAGGGTTCAGACGGTTATGTTATCTACTGTGATGCATCTAGAGTTGGCCTAGGTTGTGTGTTGATGCAGCGAGGTAAGGTTATAGCATATGCTTCTTGAGAGCTTAAGATACATGAGAAGAACTATCTGACTCATGACCTCGAGCTAGCAGCAGTGGTGTTTGCAGTTAAGATTTGGAGACATTACTTGTATGATGTTCACATAGATGTGTTCATAGACAATAAGAGCCTTCAGTATGTGTTCACCGAGAAAGAGTTGAATCTTCGCCGGAGGAGATGGCTTGAGTTCCTCAAGGACTGTGATATGAGTGTGCACTACCATCCTGGTAATGCCAATGTAGTAGCAGATGCTCTTAGAAGTATATATGGATAGTGTAGCACATGTAGATGAAGAAATAAAGGAACTAGCAAGGATGTTCAAAGGCTTGCTCGCTTAGGAGTTCGTCTTATGATCTTATGAGATGGTGGTGTAACAGTTCAGAATGGGTCAGAATTTTCATTGGTAGTGGAGGTTAAGGAAAATCAAGACAATGATCTTATATTACTTCAACTAAAGGGTGCAGTCCATCAGCAGAGAATTGAGGTTTTCTCCCAAGGGGGAGATGGTGTGCTTTGTTATCAGGGTCGATTATGTATTCCTAAGGTGGGTGAGTTGAGACAACAGATTCTTGCAGAAGGCCATAACTCTAGATATTCTATTCATCCAGGAGCCACTAAGATGTACCATGATCTTCGGGAAGTCTTTTGGTGTAATGGTATGAAGAGGGATATAGCGGATTTCGTGGCTAAGTGCCCCAATTGTCAGCAAGTCAAGGTAGAACATCAGAATCCAGGAGGTATGGCTCAAGAGATTAACATTCCTACTTGGAAGTGGGAAGTGATCAAGATGGACTTCATCACAGGTTTACCTTGTACTCGCAGACAGCATGACTCTATTTGGGTGATTGTTGATAGAGTTACTAAGTCTGCACGCTTTTTGGCTGTCAAGACTACAAATTCGACGGTGGACTACGCCACACTTTACATTAATGAGACAGTCAAGGTGCATGGGGTTGCTTTGTCTATCATCTCAGATAGAGGTCCTTAGTTTACCTCTTAATTCTGGACGTCATTTCAAAAAGTCTTGGTACTCAGGTTAATCTTAGCACAACATTTCATCCGTAGACAGATGGGCAGGCAGAGCGTACCATTCATACCTTAGAGGACATGTTAAGAGCTTACGTGATCGATTTCAAGGGCAGTTAGGATGATCACCTTCCTCTTATAGAGTTCGCCTACGATAATAGTTACCATTCCAGCATTCAAATGACCCCTTATGAGGCATTATATGGGCGTAGATGTAGACTCCAGTTGGCTGGTTTGAAGTAGGTGAAGCAGCCTTGATAGGGCGAGATTCAGTTCATGATGCTATGTAGAAAGTGCAACTCATTAGGGATAGACATAAGACAGGCCAGAGTCGCCAGAAATCATATGCAGATGTAAGGAGAAGGGAACTAGAGTTCCAAGTTGATGATTGGGATTTTCTGAAAGTGTCGCTTATGAAAGGGGTGATGAGATTTGGAAAGAAAGGGAAGCTTAGTCCTAGATATGTAGGCCCTTACAAGATCTTGAAAAGGGTTGGTAAAGTAGCTTATGAGTTAGAGTTGCCAACAGAACTGATAGCAGTGCATCCGGTTTTTCACATTTCGTTGTTGAAGAAGTGTATGAGAGATCCAACATCTATTATACCTTTATAAAGTGTGGCTGTGAAGGATAGTATCACTTATGAAGAGGTACTAGTTGAGATTCTTGATCGTCAGGTTCGAAGGTTGAGAAACAAAGAAGTCGCTTCAGTCAAGGTTTTTGTGGAGGAGTCAGTCCGTAGAGGGAGTTACTTGGGAAGCAGAAGCAGCCATGAAGGCCAAATATCCTCATCTCTTTCCTTCCAATTCCATTCCTGCTTGAGGTAATAGTTTCTCTTCAATTTTTCAATCATTCATGGGCAGTTTGAGTCTTAGCATCATGTATCTTCAGTGGTATTCGCATTTTCAGCGTATTTGCATGTTCTTGGAACTTAGTTCAGTCAAAAATCAGTTTCCAGTGTTTCGTGGTAGGGGATGCAGCTCTCCCCTCTATTTCAGCTAGTTTAGTCTTCATTCGAGGACAAATGTTTCCAAGGGGGAGATAATGTAACACCCCATATGCTAGAACAAACCAAATTGCAGATTTCAGGTGTTGCAGGTGTTGCAGGTGGCACCCACGAGCACCATCCACGGATCGTAGGAGGACCCACAACCCGTCTTACAGGTCCGTGGTGCACCACCTGCGACCCTTCCCCAGAAACTCTCAAAAATTATTCTAAATGTCAACCCACGATTGTATCTACGGATCGTTGTCCGTGCCCGTGGATCAAACCCCAATTTTCAACCCCCCAGAACCCCATCGACGGTTGACCAGCACGAACCGTCAAATGATCGACGGTCCGTCGGTGACCCCAACAACAATTAAGTCAGGGGTCTTTTGGTGTTTTCCTTAAGCATTGGACCATAAACTACGTCGTTTAATCCCTAAACTACGTAGTTTTGGTCAGTTTTAGCCTAGTAACTTAACTAGAATCTACCCTACGCAAATCATTCATCAAAAACTTAGAAAAAAATTAGAACATAAAGAGGAGAAAGAAGTAGAGCAACCCTAGTTCGAGAATGCAACAGGTTTTCATCAGTTTCAATCCCGAAATCAAAAGATTTATCTGTTAAATTCATCACCAGGTATGTGGGATTTCACTAGTGGGTTCCTTTTGCCCATTAGGCCCCTAGAATTCAGTCAGATTCTTGATTCCCTTAATATTATCTAGACTTAGGGTTTCTAGAATCTCAGCATATCACTATGAATTAGTTGGTTTAATGTTCTTGATCAGATTATCATGATTTTGGTATGGTTTTGCGTAGATACCTTTATAAATTCAGAACCCTAGCTATGTAGTTCTTTTAGTTCATGAATTACACACGTAACGTCAAATATTATAGTTATACATGCCTCAGATTTAAATGTTTGATTTTCAGCGTATTTATGTTTCATTTCCAGTTAGCATGTGAGTATTTTTAGTTATCCAGTATTACAATATTTCACTCATAAAATGTTAATTACCTAATCAATTGGGAGAAGCTTAATATCGAGTTGACTAGGGTCTTTCACCCTCAAGTCCCAGAACTACGTGCCCCATAGGTTGTAAGTCCCCTCCGTGGGCATCATTTTAGTGATCACGCCAGCATGCCTCTATACCTCTGGCAGGGTATGTTGGGTCCTCTCGATGAGGCGTATATATCGGACTACATATTTAGCTCATGTGGTTTTATGTCGGTTATTAGTAGCTCCCACAGTTCAGTCAGATCCTATTGCATTGACCATGTTATGAGTACATTTTAATATTTAGTCTCAGCATTTTATAAACTTGGTCATTGCATTCAGTTTAGTCATGTTTAGTATTTTCAGTATCCTTATCATGTTTAAATTATATCATTGTTTTATTGCTTGTTCAGTTATGTTATTGTTTAGCTTTATTCTATCCTGCATGCTCAGTACTTGTCAAGTACTGACACATACTCTGCGCTACATCTTCTTGTGATGTAGGTTTTGGTTCTCAGCTTCCAGATCACGCATAGATCGGTTCCCGATCTTCAGTTCAGCAGCATCAGTAGTGAGTTCTCATTCTTTGAGGACGGTTGAAAATGATTGACTTTCTTTGCTTTTAGTTTTAGTTTCAGTTTTGCTAGATTTAGCTGGGGAATGTCCAAACACTTCTAGTCAGTTAGAGGCTATTTTCAGACATAGTTAGATTCATCTATAGTATTAGAGTTTGACTTTTCAGTTGTTATTCAAACTCTCAATTTTCATATATTCAAATTTAGTATATGAGTATTTCCCCATCATTTCAGACTATTTATATGATTTAGCTTCCGCACAGTATTTATTGATTCAGTTACTTTAGTATGCTTATGATATGCCAGTAAAGTTAACTTGGGGTAACTCATGATCCTAGGTCTTGTGTCCGCGTCCTGGGGGTAGCTTCGGGGCGTGACACATTAAGCTCATCCCAAAGGCACTTAGGATTCATCTAAAGAGTATGATCATGTACCCATGTTGGCATACATGGTTTATGAGGAATGCGAGCTGTCTGAACTCATCCCCATATAGGTGCTCAATACTACTCCCAATAAAATATACTCATGCTCAATATTTAAAAAAAAAGATACTCTTCCTCTGGTTTGAGATAATTGCTCAAACTATCCTATTAAAAGAGGTGAATGCTCTCGAAATATCTTTTGAACTCATAACTCATTCAGAAATCTCAGTTTCTCTTTTATCAATGTAAAAATTGATACCTCTGGGAATACATAGTCCCCTTATACTCTTACTCAATTCATACTTGAAAACTCTTTCTCAAAATCATATTTTAATATGATCATTGATGACTCGAGAAGTCATATTGCATAAACATTGATGGTATATCTGGATACAATACTGCTCATACATTGACGGCATACTCAATTGTCATACTAATCATATTTTAGAAACTCTTTTCTTAAAACTCATTTTTACTTTCTCAAAACTTAATCTAAAACTCAAGTGTTGGCTTTAAAAAGTTTCTCAAGATTTATAACTCAAAATAGGGTTCATGCTGAATTATAGATATGAACAAATCAACTCAAGGATGTCAATAACAATATAGAAACTCAATACTCGGAACTTAAGGACTCAAGAACTCGAAACTCATAACTCAATGATAATTCTCTCTCAAAAATACTCAATTCATAGGGTTCATGCTAAAATATAGACATGAACGAATCAACTCAAGAATTTTATTACTTAACATATAGAAATTCAATAATTAGGAATAGAATTTTAAAAAGAAATAGGAACTCAAGAACTCAAATCAACTTATCTCAAGAATACTCAAATCTAGGGATAGAATTTTAGATTACTTTTTTACTAATTTTAAAGTTGATGTAGGGAGTAAGGATGAACTAGTCCAGTAATATGATAGCCTTACATACCTGAAAGAACAATGTTCTTGAATAATTTTGATGAATGCTAAAGAATCTTGAAGAAGAACTTAATTAGAAGCCTTGAAACCCTAGCTTGAAGGTAAACAATCAAGAAACCCTTTCTTGAGATTCTTGAATTAGTTTCTCGAAATCTCTATGGCCAAGATTTATGATTTTCATTAGTGATTCATAATTTTATAGAGGAATTTGAGTTGGAAAGAATGGAATTCTTGGCGAAAACCTTACCTTGAAGAAGAATTTTGAAAAAAGATTGAAAGGATCTTGAATGGAGTCTTCTACATTGATTTTTCCTTAGGGTTTTGCGTTATGGTTTGAGAGAGAAGAGAATGATGGATCAAGAGATGAAAATTTGATTGTTTTGGGTATTTTATTTGTAAATAATTTTTTTTAGGGTTTTCTTAGAGCTAAAATGACAAAAACGGCCCTAATTAATGTTTTTCCGTCGGCTAATTCGTAACAACACTGTATGAGGTTACTAAAATGGTCTTAACGTTTTACTTAAACCTTGGATTGTCGCGAAATTGGTGGTGTTGGAAAGAAGACTTAAATACCTTTAATTTGATAGGTTATGGGTCTCGTAACTCTTTATATTTTGAGAGATATGGTCCTTTGAAGTTGACCCAAGTAGAATCTTACATTAAAACTTAATCGATAAGCAAACTTTCAACTCTACTTTGTTCTAGGAGTTTCTATTGACCTTAATTGATATCCAAAATCATTCTTACACTAAAGAATTTAACTTTACACATGGACAATTTAAGAATCACCCGACAAGTAAATGAAGAATGGTTCGAGTCTTAACTTAGAAATTTTCAGGATGTTACATTTAAGTAGTGGGAGAAACGTTACAATACATAAGAAAACTGCTACCTTAAGTAGTGGGAGTGATGTTGGGAAAATTAAAGAACACTAAATGAAAAAGTTGTTAATATTTCATTACCAAAAGGTTTTGAGGAAAATATTAAGACTCAAGAACATGAAAGTGTGACTATTGTAGTAGTACTTAGTCGTAGTGGGAGAATCATAACGAAGATTGATTGGTTTTGCATGGTTAAAAGGACTTTCTACATAGAACTCCTATAAATAATTATACTTTTGAAAGGTTTCATGATAGGACCTCTGAAGATCTAATACAAAATCGATAAGTTACGACTCAGCATTACTAGACGAAGTTGCATAAGAAAACAACTTGGTAAGATCCGTTTGATAAGAAAATAAAAGAAATATCTATGAAAGCTGTAAATGCATTGTTAACAGTCAGAGTGAGAGATTTTTAGGGTATATACTCTTAATCATGTGTCTAGAATCAGTGTTCTAACAATTTTCAAGATTAAATATCTTAGTGGGACATTTTTAGGGTATATATTATTAATCATGCATTTAGATATAGTACATTATAACAATCGTGATGGTTAAAAGTCTAAGTGGGAGATTGTTGGAATATATACTACTAACCATGTGTTTAGATATATTATTTATTATAGAATAATTATTTATTCATTTTTAATAGATCATATATTCGTTTATGGTGTCTTTTTACTTATATAATAGATGATTTAGTATATAGAGTTTAATCTTATACACAAAGGATTAAATCATCAATTCTTATAAGTATAAAGTTTTTTGTTCACAATCTAAGATGAGAATTGGACATGCCATCGGTAATATTGTAGCACAAGATTATATGTAGTTTATTTTGATTATGGGAATGATATAGTTTCAACTTCTTGTGCTAGTGCATTTTCTATGTATTGAACCAGACCAAGTAGAGATAGTTGCTTTAGACTGACTGACAAAAGCATATTCTTTAAACTATTAAATGTACTTATATTCTTAATCTTGATATAACTATTATGATCTGTATATGTTAATTATCAATTTGATTTATTAAAAGGTGAGATTATGTGATGGGTCAATATACCTTCTAGATTGGATGATGATAATATATATAATATATATTGGTGAAATAATAAGTTAGTTGACAGAATCCATGTCTCGATATAGAGATTGATGATATGCTTTTTTGAGAAGCTTAAAAGATTTTATCGTGCAACCTTACAAGTGGATTTATACATCTGACACATGAAATAAGTTAGGCAGTGCTCTAAAGGAAATTGATCATTGAATTAAGTTCGTCAATAATTTAAATTTATTAGTATCTTTAATCTTAACATAGGGAATTACAAATGTGTTTAATAGGGGAATATCGAAATATAAATAGAGTGCAATTACGAATTTCTAGTGGAATAATTTGTAATTTACTATGGTAAGAATAATTCAAATTAATTATTTGGAATCATTTTCATAATAGAAAGCCTCACTAATTAATTATATGGTCCCTACCGTGCCTATATATAACAAGAACTCAGAATCTATTCTAAAGGGAAAAAGGAGAAGTATATGTCTTTCTCTATTTTAAGGAAAGGGAGAAGTATGTGTCTTTCTCTATTTTAAGGCAAGGGAGAAGTATCTCACTTTTTCTATTCTAAGAAATAGGAGAAGGACATGACTTTTTCTATTCTAAGGAAAGGGAGATATACATGTTTTTCTATTCTAAGGAAACACATGGTATTCCTTCTCCTTGGACTAGGAAGAAATCTCTATAAATAGGGATTCTTCTAACCCTTTAAAAAATAAATTTTCTATACGATACTTGTCCACCCAAGTATTGAAAGTTTGGAAGTGAACTTGGGATAACTATAGAAGACCGTAGAAGTGTGGTCCAGTTTGTGGACTAGTTTGTGGATTCACTTGAAGGTTCTAGCTTGTCGACTAGCTTGTGGATTCACTTGAAGGTATATGCTCACGCTTCAAGAGGTAATTCTTGAATTAAATTTCTTAAAGTTTATATGGTCTAACATGATTGTACTTGTTCTAGCATAAACTATGTGTTGTCTATTATGTTTGATGGGTTGGGTTGATTGACGAAATATTGATTTTTGTTTCTTGGATTTAGATTGAGGATTTGGGTCTTTTCTTTAGATTTTAGAGAGTATATTTTACTTATAAATTGGGTGGGTTTATTGGGTTATGGGGCGGGTTCTTAGGATTTGGGTTAAAAGAAATGGTCAATCGGATATTGGCTTAGGATTTAGCCACGTGTACACGAAGAGGGTACCGTTAGTGGGAGGGGAAAATTTGCACAAATTATTAGATGGCAAGGGCTGAGATGGATGAAAAGTATAACGAAGGGTCTAGACATACCATTTTCAAAGTTCGGGGGTATATTTGACCTTTTTCCAAAAAGGTAGAGATAAGTTAGAATTAATCTATTCTTATTTGTGCGTTAAATGATCATTCAGGCAAGAGGTGAATTTGAATATCCTTAGATTTTCAGAAGGTTACTACTCATGATATGAATATATATTTTTGATGTTTTGTAAGTCTGAATGTCTTGATAAACTCAAATTATTTTAATACAAATGAAAATAGCATCATGTAAAATATATAAAGTTACTGCAATCTAATTGTAGTGATGTATACCTATCTGCAGAGCAAATGAGTCACTTATCTGATAGAATAATTGCATTTCAATTGTCTACATCAGACACTCTATAATAGATTGGTGTAAAAGAGAAAAGAAATAAACTCTTATGAAGATGATAATATTAATTATTAACTTATTTCGTTGTTGTTTTGTTTCTTTTAGGATATGTTCTAAGAACTACATATCACATTTGAATTCAATTCCTTTTAAATCGGGAATGAAATGTGTGTGTTAATTGGATATCCAAAAAGAATGAAAAAAGGTTTATTTCATTGTCCTGAAGAAAACAAGGCAATTGTTAAGACAATTGTCAAATTTCTAGAAAAGGACTATTTAGTAATCCATGTTGACGGTCCATTGCATTTAAGTAGTGGGAGAAATGTTACTATACATAAGAAAACTACTACCTTAAGTAGTGGGAGTGATTTTGGCAAATTAATGAACACTACATGAAAAGTTGTTAATATTTCAATACCGAAAGGTTTTGAGGAAAATATTAAGACTCAAGAAAATGAAAGTGTGACTATTGTAGTAGTTCTTAGTCGTAGTGGGAGAATCATAACGAAGATTGATTGGTTTTGCATGTTTAAGAGGACTATCATGATAGAACTCCTATAAAGAAGTAAACTTATAGGGCCTCTGAAGATCTAATACAAAATCGATAAGTTACGACTGACCATTACTAGACGAAGTTGCATAAGAAAATAACTTGGTAAGATCCTTTTGATAAGAAATATTAAAGGAATATCTGTGAAAGTTGAAAATACATAGTGAACAGTCTAAGTGGAAGATTTTTAGGTTATATACTATTAATCATGTGTTTAGAAATAGTATTCTAACAATTTTCAAGATTAAATAACTTAGTGGGACATTGTTAGGGTATACGCTATTAACCATGAATTTAAAAATAGTATATTATAACAATCGTGATGGTTAAAAGTCTAAGTGGGAGATTGATGGAATATTTAATATTAACCATGTTTTAAGATATAGTTTTTATTATAGAATACTTATTTATTCATTTTTAATAGATCATATATTCGTTTATGGTGTCTGTTTAGTTATATAGTAGATGATTTATTATATAGAGTTTAAGTTTATACATAGAGGATTAAATCATTGATTCTTATAAGTATAAAGTTTTTTGTTCACAATCTAAGATGGAAATTGAACATGTCATCGGTACAATTGTAGCACAAGATTAATGTAGTTTATCTTGATTATGGGAATGGTATAGTTCCAACTTCTTGTGCTAGTGCATTTTGTATGTTTTGAACAAGATTGAGTACAAACAGTTGCTTTAGAATGACAGACAAAAACATATTCTCTAAATAATTAAATGTACCTATTTTCTTAATCTTGATATCACTATTATGATACTTATATGTTAATTATCGTTTTGATTTATTAAAAGATGAGATTCTAAGATGGATCAGTTGTAATGACCTATTCCCGTCGTTATAGAAAAACCAACGGGGGAAAATTTGGGGCCGAAAAACTTTTTCGTAGTATTTGGATTTTCCCATCCTTGTCTAGATTTGGACAAAATCAGAGTCCTTGAGGTGTAGGGAAATCTGGTAACAATCGGGTAAAGTAATTATGATTTTCATTACATGAGTAGTTAGATAACTCATTAAGGAATCCGTACGACTTTACGAAATTGAATTCGGGTGAGTAAAACTCCCGAAATCGTGGGTTAGAGGTTTGTTGTGAAACAGGGATTTTGGAATTCTTGAAATAGCTCACTGGTTCGAGAATGCCACCTTGGCGCCGCTTTTTGCCGCTTTGGCGGGGTCATTGTGGCGGGGTGGTGGCCGCTGTGGTGGGATCGACGAGACTTAAAGTCGTTAATGAACCCCTAAACGACCTTATTTGGCCCTTTTCAATTTTTAGAGCGAAGGAACGAACCCCAGGAGACTCCTACTCATTTTTCACCATTCTTGAGGCTAAAGGTAAGCTTTTCACTCCCCGAATCCATTTTTCGATCCGTAAAACGTAATAGTCAATATTGATGGGGGAGGGTTTTGTTATAGATTCTATGGCGGAAACAATCCTAATTTGGATATTTGGGATCATGGGTTTGATATAGGGTCTATAGAGTTGTTAGTAATCCAAGTAATTAATGATTGTTTATTGATTCTCATATTATATTGATTGTTTGTAGACCAAGAACAAGCGGAACGAATCCGGAAAGGGAATGATCAAGTTTCTTAGGGTTTCAAGCTTGTTTAGAGGTAGGTGATGGTTGTGATTCTATGATTGTGTGATGTATGCTTGTTCTTGCTTCATTATGTTACTTGCATATGTATGAATATTGCGATGTTGATCACACTTGTTGTAAATGAGATAGATAATTGATGAATGCCATGAAATCATGACTTAAATGTATGATCTGGATGATATACTTGTGATTGTGATTGTGGTGTGTGAATGGGATCGATTGCCACATTCGGCATAACTAACTTGGATCAGTTGCCACATTCCGACATAAAAATAGAATCGGTTGCCATGTTCCGGCATAAATATGGGATCGGTTGCCACGTTCCGGCATGCTAACTGTTTGGGTTGGATTCCATGAGAGGACCAATGATTTGACATAAAATGTGAAGTTGTTCTTTGTTCGTAAATGTTGATAATATTGTTTATGTTGATATATATGCATGTGATTATAATGTTGTTTGACTTGTTTATGTTGAACTAGTGGGATAGCCGCGTGATCCTACCAGTACACTGTGGTTGTGTACTGATTTTGCACATGCTCTTATTTTTGTTGATTACAGGGCATCTTCAAGCGGCTATTGATAGACCTCGCTTAGAAGATCACTGATCGTCACTTCGAATTCAAGGGTGAGCCAATTCTTCCGGGCTGCCATGGAATTCTCTTTCGTCTATGTCCACCATTTTTGGACTTAGACATTTGTTTTAGCTAGTTGAGTAGTTCATTAGTTGGGGTTGCATCCCTACTTGTTTAGACTTGGTTCATTGTTAGATGGTTTGGTACATTGATTTTCAGGTTCTAGGTTATTTTTCCTCATTGTTAGTTATTATTGTTAGACTTTTGTTAGAGTTTATGGGAACTCTATTTTTAAATCCTTAGTGTTTGACTTTAATATCTTAGTTATTGCTTAAGTTGCTTGGTTTGGGTTGTAATAGTGATTCTCCCATCGGAGAGTTAGTATGGGTGCCAATCACGATGGTCTGGGTCGTGACAAAGTTGGTATCAAAGCCTAGGTTCGTTGATCTCGATGTACCAAAACGATTCTAGTAGAGTCTCGCGGAACGGTGTGGGGGCGCCTTTACTTTTCTTAGAGAGGCTATAGGACTTTAGGAAATCTCTATTTTTCTCCTGTCTTCTTTCGTGCTATGACTTGATTCCAATTGGTATCTGGCGATTCAAATTGGTATCTAACCCTGTTCACTCTTCTGTTCGCAGATGGTTAATACTAGATTCAACGGCGTCATACCCATAGCTCCTGTCAATGCTCCGGTTGAGGAATCTGTAGCGAGAGGTCGCGGTCGAGGCAGGGGTAGAGGAAGAGTTAGGGGTAGAGGTCGTGGAGAGTAGAACCTGCTGGAAATGGAGATCCTGTTGAGAATGCTTCTATGAATGAAAACTCTCCTGCGCATCATGAAGAGATAGAGAAGAATGTTGATGTTGATGTTGAGGATTTGGGACAATAGGGAGAGGTGCAGGCTGAGACTACAAGTGTTCCTCCTTTGGATCTAGTGTTAGATCAACAAATCATGTCGTTCTTAAATGGATTGGTTGATCCTGGAGTGCTTCCTTCTGCTCAAGCAACTCAAACTCCTACTAATCCTTCTATTGCTAGCACTGCGCCCAAGGTGGGTGGGACTGGAGATAATGATGCTTTCTTCCGTCCTTTGTCCGATTCTGTTATGATTGGTAATGAGCATGAAATGTTGACTAAGTTTCTGAAGCTAATGCCTCCTGTGTTTCTTGGTTCTGAGAATGAGGATTCTTATGAGTTCATTATGGATTGCTATGAGAGGCATCATAAACTGGGTATTGTTCATCAGCATGGGGTTGAGTTTGTGTCTTTCCAACTTCAAGGTGAGGCTAAGTAGTGGTGGAGAGCTTATTTGGAATGCAGATCTTCTACTTTACCTCCACTTACTTGGACCCAATTTCAAGCTCTTTTTCTAGAGAAGTATGTGCCTAGGACTTTGAGGGATCACAAGAAAGATGAGTTTATGGCTTTGGAGCAAGGGGTATGACTGTGGCTGCTTATGAGGCTAAGTTCCATGCTTTTTCTAGATATGCTACTCAATTGATGACTACAGAGGAAGAGAGAATCCGGTTATTTATTAGGGGATTAAATTCTGAGTTGCAAGTATTATCTATTCATATGACTTCTGCAGGGAGAAGCTATAATGAGGTGACATACTGTGTTAAGAAAGTGGAGGGGGAGGGGGGGGGGGTGAGGCAAGACGGTCAAGCTAAGGCATATGCAAAAAGGGCCAAGAACTCAGGTAACTTTCAAGGTTCTTATTCCAATGGGTCCGGAAGACCAACGCTTGCAGCCAAGCCAATTCAGTCCGCTATGCCCGCCTCTACAGGTGGAGAGGGAGTGCTCAATTTGGTACTGGAAATCTGAGGTGCCTCCGCAACGCGGACCTGGGCGCAATTATTTTCCCGATCTTTTCTTCCTCTCCCAAACTCGATTCAACTCATACCACTGCAAATCTATGGTCAAATTTCACAAATTCTCGTGAAATAGAACACTTTCAGCGAAACCCACACAAAGAATTATCAATTAACTCAACTCATTCGTAAACTTTTGCCTCAAGAACTCAAAACAACACTCCATTACCAATTAAATTCAAGAACTTCTCAAGAACTCAATAATTCAACATCAAGAATGAATTCATGGGTAAAAGATTACATGATTGGCGTGAGGGCGAAAAAACCCAACACTATGGAAGCTTACATACCTGAAGGAATCGAATCCTTCATGAAAATCCTCAAATTCGAAGAACGCTTGAACTTTCTATCTTTTTCTCCTCTTGAACTTTGCCCTAGTTTCTTGAACGCTTCAGCTTGAATCCCAATCTACGTTCAACTCGAGAGGATAACAAATCCATGAATGAAGAGAACAAATCCTTGAACAACCGCTTGTCTATCTTAGAAGATGAGATGAAAGAAATAAGGAAACTGCAAGAGTTCTTCGCTGCTCAACAATCACATGTCCCACCTACGACATCACCTGTTTCAACTGATGACCGATATTTTTCTGTTGACCAAGTAAGTAACAATATACTTGACTGTTCAATTTAGTTTGTTGATTTGTATAGTCATTTTCTACTTAAACTTTTTAGTTAAGGACAAACAGAAGCTACAAGAAAAAGAGAATATTTGAAAGGGAACCTTTTCTTATCAGTCAATCTACGAATACACACAAAATTCATAGGACTCAATCTGCCGAAACTAATAGCCGCCAACCATAATTTTATAAAATGAATTCAACTGATGACACATAAGGATCCCAGTTGTGTCTGTATAGCAGAATGAGATGGAATATTTGACATGAAACTTGTTCTGATTGTGTTGGAAGTAAAATCGTTACATTGTTTTGATCTCGTCTTCTTATTACAAGTTATCGGCACCTTCAAAATTCTATAGTTCCTGATGTCCATACAATATTTTAGATATTTTGGGGTGTAATCTATAGTTCTCATCATGTTGAACTTAAACACTAATATTTCTATAATTTTAGATTTAACCATTGCATCCCTTAACTTGATAGTAATTAGCTAACCATATGAAAAGAAATAGTACTTACATAAATAGCATACCAACACATGCGATGCAACTCTTCAAATTGCCTAGATCTACTCCACCTAGTATGCTAGGAAGTAATAACGGAGGACAAGAAAAAGGGAGGGTTGGGGGTTCAAAAGTGTAGTAGGAAGAATCTAGCCCTGTTAGCTAAGCTAGCTTGGAGGCTACTTAGGAATTCATCTACTTTGTGTGGTAGGACCCTCCTTGCAAGATAAGCAGGGCAAGAAGGGCTCATAGGCTATGAAAACCAAAAAAAATTGAGCAGTCAAAATTAAGACGGGTTGGGAAATATGTAAGCAACACCTCCAATGGGCTGTAGGGAATGTATCATGTTGAGTTTGTATTGTTATGAATATATCATGTTGAATTTGTATTGTTAATTCATATTTGACAATAATACAATTCTAAAAATAATCCAAATATATCATACTTCAACACACTTAAATTAATTGAAGATTATATATTTCTCAATCTAATATCATTAAGATCAAAAGAACATGAGACCAAAAAAATACAATTATTGGCCCTTTTCTATTTTGGAAACTATTTTTGTATTAATCAACCAGTTCTATCAATTCAAGAAAATATTCTACTCTTCAACACATCCAAAATCAAAGTTTCATTGCTGCAAAAAGAAAATGAAGTAATATTTCATGCATAAATATGTCTTAATTTCCATTTGTGGGTCCTTGAATAGCCATAAGTCTCTTCAAAAAAATGTTGAAGTCTTCATCTCTACTCAACATACTTATCCTAACATTTCTTGACTCACTTCCAAATCTACTTCCACTCCTTGTATGAATCTTGTGTTCTTTAAGAAGCTTTTCACAGTCCTCCTCTTCACCTCCATTGCAAATTAGCCATGCAAATGTTGTTTCAAAAAACAATATGAATTTCAAATTAAAAAGAAGTTAAATTATTTTTTAGATAGACTAAAAGAAAATGTTACATTGTAATAATTACCAGGGTGTGATTCATAAAAGTCTTTTGTGAAAAGGCAATATTGAAGAGGGTATTTCTGGAGAACAAAAATGGCATTGGCCATAACAACTTGTCTTAACCTCTTCCACCTGTCAGTCATAAGAGACCGACTATATTCAAAGAAATTTTCCATTTTGGGATCCAAACAGCTATCAGAGATCACTTCAAGAATTTTAGCAGCTCTGAGTTGAGCTTCTTTTGATACACCAATTGTACTAATCTCCATGAACTTTGTCATCTTCCTTGCCACCTCTTTGTCCTTAACAAGTGCCCAACTACATGCAAATCAAATTATAATTGGTGTGAAATTGAAATTTGTAAAATTCTAAAAGTTCATATCGAAAGGGGAGCGTAGGAACAATGGTAATATTGTCTCTAGGTAACCTATAAGTTTGAGTTGTAGAATTAGTCACTCATACTTTGAAGCTAAGAATAGTTGTTGATGTGCTTGATTTTGTGATTGTGACCTCACTTGTAATTAATGTTTCAAAAACTTACCCAATTCTAGAACCAGCATGGCCAGTACATTTGGAAATAGTGAATAGCATAACATCATGGTTGGCAGGTGAGGTAATAGCAGTGTACTGTGGCCAATAATAAGCTAGATCATAGATTAATTTGCCTTGATCTCCATTAACTACAGGCTCTCTTATAACCCCATCAGGATTATTTGGCGATGTAATAAACTCAATATAAGGTCCATTTTTCTGAAATGTTATTGCATCTCCTGCCCATTTGTGTAGTCCCGACCTCACAAAATTAGTCACTTCTGGATATGCCTGCAAAAAGACAAAAATTACTAATAATTAATCAAAAAATCTCACTTTTAAATTTGACTAATTAGGTCACATGATGTGTTCCAAGAATTATAATTCATGTTGTACTTAAGAGTGTGACCTAGTGATCACTGAGGTGGATTAAGAAAAAAGAATGTTATATTTATTGGACCTAATATGTACCAAGAACCATGTGACTAATTAATAAAGAGCAGGCACTATACTGCAAATCTTTGCATGAACCATGTTCCTATATATATGTTTCTTTAGGATACAATCAACATTGTCTCAGCGAGAAACATGATATGTTAGCATAAGTGAAACATTATTAAACACCTTGTTTCGTTTACTTTTAATAGGTTAATTAGAGATTGATCATCATTAGACATGTAAAAATAATATCTAAAGTCAAAAGGAATCATTAGCCTTACTGAGTCTTAAACCCTTAATGTATAGCGCCTTCTTATAGCTTACCACTAATTTTTATCAAAACATAGGCTAGGACATCCATCTCAATTAAAATAAAAAATATATCGTACAAACACGTACCGAATAAAAAGGTGTAGCTGAAACTACACTGATTGGCTCAAGTTGATCAGCTGGAGAAAGAGCATAAAGTGCAGCCTGCATAAGCTGGCTTGATCCAGTGCCAACAATAATATAATGATCATCCACAATTGCATTTCCAACCACATTGTGTAGCCTCTTAATTTGTTCTTCTAGTTTTGACTCCAAGAACCAACACAATCTCTTACCATTAGCAAAATAACTCAATGAATTATCACCATTGAATGTTATGTCACACTTGTTCCCTATTTTACTCCAATACGACTCATACATTGTTGGATCACCACTACACACACAACAAAAATCAAATCCCAAATTAGTACTCCAACAAAGAATTGAGCAATTTGTAACATTTCTATAAAATTTTGAAAATGGGCCTAATGTCTACAAACATAATAAAGCACTCAACATTGAATAAATAGAAATTGGTGATTTCATATATAAAAATTGAATCAAGAGGATTTACCATGACCATAAACGTATAACTTATATGAAATATTCTATTGAAAAATGAATTAGAATTGTAAAAGAATACTCACTAATCTAGATTAATAGTGGTGAAAGTGTCCTTAGTGTCATTTTCTGGAGTTGCACAAGGGACTGAAGAACCCTTGGTAAGACAACCATCTGTTCCACATATTTTTCTCTTTTTTTCTTTCTAAAATCTAAAATCAATCACAAATAAATTTATGGGAGAAAAAGATAGATTTGAGATCTATCGATAGGGAAGGACACAAGTCTAATTGCCACAAAAATCATTTTTTTAATTAATACACAAAATTTTAAATGGATTATCTTATTAATTGCACTTGATGTAATAAAGAGAATAAATCCTGAAGTATCTATATGGAAAGCTGCCACATGGTAAGTGAAATTAATACAATTATTAAGGTAGTAATAATTACATAACTTAGTAATTACGCAATATAGAAATTACATAAGTTTGTTAGTCTATATGCTTGGTTGCATAAATATAATTACACAGTTAAATTAATTATAAAAAAAGTTATTTATCAAAAAATTAAAATTAATATTTGATAAGTACATGACTTAATAAATGATATTATATTAAATATTTAAGACACATATTAATTTTTGAAAATATATTAAAATATAATCGAATATTTGTAACTAATTTTGTATAAAAAATAAATCATATATTTTTTCAAATAAATAATATTTTAAATTTAATTAATTATAAAAATGAAAAGAACATCATGGACTAAATATTTGATAAAATATTAATATTTATAAATATAATGTCATAATACTATTCATTTATCTTTTTTAAATAAAAGATAATCTATCAATTATAAATGAAAAATGTAAAAAAGGAATGTAAAATAACAAGTCAATAATACTGAAAGAGTATAAATTGAAATAAAAAATATAACCTAATTATTTCAAATTCCCAAAAAAAAAAAAAAAAAAAAGTTTAATATGGTATTTTTATGTCAAATTTCAATATAGCATAAAATAAGTGTAAACATTAAATATAATTCAAAAGTTTTTTTTTAAGAAATAATATATATATATAATTCAAAAGAAAGAGAAAACATAGGTCCATAACATCATTCAATAATAAAACTCTACTTTATCATGGCATAACACCAAATTTAGTACAAGTATTTAATCATGTGAAAAATACATTTACGAATCTCGTGATCAATCTTAAATATTTTAAAACTATCCAATCTAGACCGGGTTGGCTCAGAGAGTTTCCCAAGACTCGAAATTACTAGTAGTCAACCAACTAAACTACTAAAATCCCCAGGTTTTCTCTTATAACACAATTAGAATAATTATAACATTTATATAATTTTTGGATCACAAAATTTGCATTCATTTATTTCACTTTAAAGTTTTTGAAAGTATTAAATGTAGACTAAACCAATTTCTACGAGTTACAATAATGATACACACCTAAGTAACCATGTGATCAATTTACCATTTGTATCACATATTTATGCTAAATGTTTCCAAACCCATCCGAACTATCTAGGAATTTAACAAAATTCTGTAGACAAATTTCAGATAACTATCTCGAGCTACTAGAAGTTTAGGAACATGTCTCGGACTTCTAAAGTTAAAAACAGTTGTGTCATTGTAATTCTGAAAAGACTTTCTTTTATCGCTAAATTTTGTGTTAGTCAAAAATCATCACATAAATTAAAATGGTGGGAGTAGCAGAAGTAAGCTGCACATGGAACTCTAAAAACAATATTGACTTAAGTTACAAACTTTCAAAACTTGCAAACTCTTTGAAAACACATCCGACCACCTTTTAAGTCATAAATAGATATAACCATAACCAATAACCAATACTATGAAAAGTGTCAAATAGGAAAGAAAAAAAGGCGAAATATATATATCGATCTTGAGGATTATTACATTTATAGACTAAACTTGTTGTGAAGTATGCATAAATGTTCATTTTGAACCTCCATACCCTAACATAATGAAACTTGACTGACTTCTCTAGAGGGCACAAAATATAATAGAGCGTTAAACATTAAGTACATCAAAATTGGTGATTTCATATATAAAAAATTGACTCATGAGGATTGGTTAAGACCATAAGCATATATCTTATATGAAACAGTCTAAGAAAAATGAATTACAATTTTAAAGGAATACTCACTTATCTAGAACAATAGTGGCGGAAGTGTCCCTAGTGTCATTTTCTGGAGTTGCACGAGGGGCTAAAGAACAGTTAACAAGGCATCCATCTATTCCACTCATCTTTTTCTCTTTTTTTCTATATTCTAATGTAATTCTAATTCTAAAACCGTAAATTAGGCACAAATAAACTTATGGGAGAAGAAGACAGATTTGAGGTTTATAATAGGGAAGGAGACAAGTAATCTTTTCGAATATAGAAAGGAAACTAAATTTGTGACTGTTGGGTTTTAAAAGTATGCATGAAAAATGAAGAGCTATATGAATGAATAATGAAGAGTTGTGAATTTTTTTAAGAGTTGTGACTTTTATGAAGTGTTATCATTTTTGGGAAGAGTTGTGACTTTTCTGAAGAGTTGTTCTATTATGAAAAGTTGTGACTATTCCGTAAGGTTGTAACTTTTATGAAGGGTTATGTCTTTTTGACTTTTTCCAAAGGGTTGTGACCTTTCCGATAAGGCACAATAAACACTTGTTCCCACTACTCTTTGTTGTTTATAAATAGAGGTGTTTCCTCTTCATTTTCAACAACAAAATTTTTGGACTTCTTTTTTCTACTACTAAATCTAGTATTCTAATTAAGTGTACTTTATGGTTATTGAATGGTTCGTGAATTTAGGTAACGATACACCGGTGAGACCTCGGGTACTTGAGGGGAGTAATTTCCTTAAAGACACACTATGCATTCAGTGGACTCAATTTTCTTCATTAAGAAAAAATATTTTTATACTATTTCTAATATGTTTCAGGTTCTATTTTCTTTACTGGTATTAAGTTTCTAGTTTTGAAAATTCTCTTTAGATTTTATTGTTTCTTACCAAGTTCTTCAAAGTTATTGTTTCTTACCAAGTTCATCAAAGTTATTGTTTTAAGCATCTTAGAAATATAGGTGGAACAAACAATTTTAAGAAAATTATTATACTGTTGGATTTTTTTTTGTTCTTTCGATTGAGGGAAATAGATCATGGAAGTAGCAATCTGTGTTCGTCTTATAATTTATTTTGGACAGATTTTTGGATTGGTGCATGACATATTGTAAAAGTCATTGTCGTGGTATTTATATGATTCTGATATGTTTAAGTATTATAAAAGAATCTTAGAGTTGATGCGAGTTAAATAATATGTTATTGGCATATTGTCTTCATAATTTATAGTGTGTTGTGTTAAAGTTGGGTAGATAAATGCTTTTGTGTGTGTTACATTCAATAGTGTAGGCATCTTTCAATGATCTTGATTCAAAGAATCGACCATGGATAAAAATTCAAGTGACGTTTGACAACAAGAAAAGTGACTTGCATAACATCATTGATGCCAAATAGATATGATTCAATGAGAATAAAAATCAGATTCTATTTTTATTTTCCTTTAGACACGATACTACTCTAATTAAATAGATAAATTAATTGTAAGCAAACTAAACAGTTAATGAGTAATAATATAACTAGCTAAATAGAAATATTTACTTCTAATATTTGTATATGATGGTTTAAGTAAATTTTATGTTTTGATTCTTTTCAATGTGATTTGGATAAATATTCATTAGACCGACAATTTATGACATTATTTCCTCTTTTACTATAAGGAAATAATATAATTAAGTATGATATTTCCCAATCTTGTATATGAAGGTAAGGCAACAAGTCTTCCTCTTTTTTGGTTATCTATACATTTCACTCAACAAATTTTGGGTGAGATTAATATATATATATATATAAAGCATAAATTAACTCAAGATTAAGTATATTTTTCAAGTCATTCTTTACTCTAAAAGTCCAAGAAGATATTATAACTATTTGATTTTTTTGGTTATCCTATAAATTATAGTGTGTGCTAGAATCACTAAATGCAAACGTTTACTTTGGAGGTGTTATAGATCTCTTATTGCCTAGCAATTATGTTAAGTAATCTGATTATGCAATTTTTTTTTTTTAAAACTCCACCTTCCCCTATATATATGTAACATCCTGCCTTAGAAAGATCTAAATTTAGAAAGAACTAATTTGAAAAGAGCTAATTTTAAATTTGTTCGACTAAAGCTTAAGTTGTGAGGTTTGGGTCAACTACAAATGATTATAACTTTCAGTACATGATGAGTTTGTTGGCCTATAAGATATCAAATGAAAGGCCTTTGAATCATCTTTCCAACGCCACCGAGTTTGCTAAATTTTGAGTTCGAATGAGGGAGATATGCCCATTCGAAGTCAGCCTGTCCAGTTAAGAAAAGTTACCCGGATTAATGAGGGGTATTTTGGTCTTTTCCTTACCCAATCAGCTTAAAATATTTTTAGTAATAATTTTGGGGTCAAATCTGATTTGGGTCAGTTTTCACAATCCAAAATATGCTCGGAATTTTGAGAAGAGTTCAAGAGGAGAAAAGAGGAAAGCTTCAAGGCGTTCGTCAAGGTTCTTCAGATTTGTCGAGGAATTTCGCCAAGGGTTGATCCCTAAGAGGTATGTAAGATCTCATAGTGGTGGGTTCGTTCCCCCACACGCCAATCATGTGATTTTAAATCCGTAACTTCATTCTTGAGGTTGAATGATTTGAGTTATTGATGAGTTTCTTTAAGTTTCGTTCTTAAATCGTTAATGATGAGTTTGATGAGTTCTTGAGATGAATGTTAGGAGTTTGAGGGTTGTTTTTGAGTATATATTTGTGTACTAATGTTGGGTATTCGATTCTAGGTGAATTAGGGCAAAAAATCAAAGAAGAAAATTTGTAGGAAAGTTTTAGGGAGATGTTAGGGCGGCACGCCCCAGATGCACAAGAAGGTTTGGGGCGGCACGCCAGCAATGCGCTAGAAAGAGGCCTCTGAAGTTCAAGGGATGGCGCGGTGCGCCAGCAGTGTGCAAGGGTCGCCTGGCCCCACCCTTTTTCTGTCGTTTGCTCTGTCTAAGTTCTTTTAATGTGTACCTTTACTCCCTTCTGATTCTAACTACTCTAAAATACATTTAAAAATCTAGAGATCCTTCGTATCATGAATGAGAATTCTTGAATTCATAATTCAAATTCAAGGTAGAGTTAAGAGTAAAGTCTTGAGAGTTCTTTCGAGTCATTTGAGAAGTCTTTTATAATTTTTTAAAAAAACTTGTTTTAAGACTTGAGTACTTGAGTTTGAGGATGTGGAGAGTTGAGTTTCATTTTTCAAAATGAATATATGGGAACTAAGTATTCCCAAGAGTAAATGTTTTTACATTTAAAATGAGAGGAAACATCGATTTCCAAATGAGTTCATGAGGAGTTTTTAAGTATAATCTCTTGTAAGAGAACCTTTTAAGTAATAATCTCAAAGCTTGAGGATTAGGAAATGTTTTTAAACATATGATCTGAGTTATAATTTTGAGAGTAGTATTGAGCACCGATATGGGGACGAGTTCATACAACTCGAAGTCCTCATAAAACATGTAGCCAACGTGGGTAGAAAGAGTCATAATTTTTAGATAATTTCTTATTGATTTTTAAGCATAGCTTATTGGATCCTATTAGTTGAGGATGTCTTATACTCCGGCAAGGTATATGACAGTTCTGGCAGCGTGGGCGAGACATTGTATCATCACATAGCTCATAGTGATTGTTGTCAGTTAGAAAATCTCCCAAATTGAGTTATTTTGTATCTTTACATACAAACTCATTTATTATTGTAATTTTAAGTACATTGAGTTTCTATCTACTGTTTTAAATGCTTTATATGAGCTGCATCTTTATTGTTGTTTTTATACTGCATTGAGTTGAGTATCCATGAGTTGAGGTTGAGTTGAGTAGAGTTGAGGTGAGTATTTTCCTTCTTTCCAAGTTCAAGCTTTTATGTTATGTTTAGTGTTCCCCTTACATGCTCGTACGTTTAATGTACTGATTCAATTTAACCTGCATCGTTTCATGATGCAGATACATGAGATCAAGGTCATCAATAGGCGCTTCGTTGATATCATAGTAGTTCAAGTTAGCTTTGGTGAGCCTCCTTGCTTCCGGAGGATCCCTTATTTATTTCCATTTATTTCAGTTTTGTTAGGATGATGGGGGGTCTTGTACCGACATCCCTCATAGTAATAGAGGCTTCATAGATAGACAATAGTATTTGAGGAGTCTTTCTTTCATTTCTCTTGTTAATGTTTTTAAAACTGTGAGTTGAACACTTATGGTCATTAGAGTATTTTGAATTAACTACTTTATTTATGAGTTGAGTTGTTTGTGTGATTTTATTTCACTTGAGTAAGTCTTTGATACGCTCAAATTATATCTCCCTAAAGAAGCATAAGCGATCGTTATCAAGTAAAGAACCCAATTTGTAGGTTGGGGTCGATCCCACGAGGAAAATGGTTTAGACTTTACTTTAACCAACAATTATATTCAATTAGTCAAATTACTTCCAGAAACAAGTAATTAAAAAGGGGGGAATTTGTGAAACAAATTGTAAGAAGTCAGTAAGTAATCAGTAAACAAGAGTCAATTTTGGTTGTTATCAAGATGAGAGAATTAACCAGGGTATACGTGTTCCCCACAAGCTCATAACGTAGTAATCCTAGTAATAGCAATCCTTTCCTAGTGTACTACATGCAAAGTGATAAGTTAGGTATCTCTAAATCCTTAGTCCGGCATCTAGAGAAGTTCCAGAACCCTAGTTGTGGGGTTTAGTTACCCATAATCATATGAACACAATTCATTGTTTTAGATAAAAGAGTTATGAACTTACGTAAGAAGAATAATAAACCCAGAGATTCAACTTGAATTGCAACACCCAAAATCTTCAAAACGAACTTAGGAAATCAAGAATTTCTAGGGTTGTAAAATTGATCTCCCTAGTCAAGAACTAGAATAAAAGTAATAAAAGCCAACCCCCAAAAACGAGGTTTACATGTCCTATTTATAGAAAACAAGTCCTAAATTAAAAGGAAAAAAAATAAGGAAAGTTTGTTCAGGCACGCGTCTTCATTCCACGAGACTGACTCACGGACTATCAATGGATCTACGGTCTGTGAGTCCCTTCCGTCAGCCAGGACTTGGAGAATATTTGACGCATCTTCATTCCACGAGACTGACTCACGGACTATCAATGGATCTACGGTCTGTGAGTCCCTTCCGTCAGCCAGGACTTGGAGAATATTTCAGCTTCCAAAAATCAGCTTTTCCGAAGGAAACGACGGAAATGCAGGACGGACCGTAGATCCGTCAATCCCCCTCTGTAGCTCCACACTTGGAATTTTCAAAAATCAGGTAGTGGAACCCTCGCAGTATCAATCTACGGATCATCAGTACGGTCCGTTGATCCATCTACGGACCATCAATGGCCACCGTGGTTCCACACTTGGTCAGATTTCCCTGATTTGCCTTCCATGCCTTGCCTCCTGATCTATGGTCACCATCTACGGAGCGTCAATGGACCTACGGTCCGTAGATCACCTCCGTAGATGCCCTTTTCTGCATTTCTTTCAGCGGTCTCTTTACTTCAGCACTCGAACATCTTTCCTGCAAAATATGATAAAAAC
>NW_006238951.1:527996-553902 GCF_000226075.1 Solanum tuberosum | reverse complement strand
GGCTTGTAACCTCTTTTTGCCCTTTTTTTAAAATATATATTATTGCTTTACCTTCTTTCCCTTGATTTTCTTCAACCATGGATGTAACCTTAGACTTTTTTTTTCTTTTTTTTTTACTTTCAACTTTTTCTTGCATTCTATTCTTTTCTTTAGCTTTCAACACGTCACATCCTTTCCTCTCTTTTTCAACATCAAACTCTTTTCATACCCATTTTTTTCGGTTTCCTCTTTCATAGCCACCCTCAACTTATGGATTTTCCATTTGTTGAGGTGCATAATACCCGATGTCGGGTCAGGGTCAAGATTGAAGTTACTTGTTACATTAGCCACCCTCAACTTAGGCTTTTGGCCTAAGTCGAGGTACACATGTCCAAGGAGGGACCGGGGCCAACATAGTCGATTATGGGAAGGCTAGTTCGGGGAAAATGAAAGAAATGGTCTAATTTTAGGCTCAAAGAATTTGGATCAAAGGGAGCATTTATTTCATTTGGTTAGATCCTTCTTTTAGGCAATTTGTGGACTTATCATAACAAGGGCCTATGATCACTTCCTAGCCTCTAGAGTGAATTGTCTTAGCAGGACTAACAGGGCAAGTTCTAGTTTTGCACAAAAACTGTCTGAACAATCAACTATTCTCACACACTCTTGGCACACAGTTTCATCATCAGATTACCCAGTTCAAGTTTCAGCTTAAGTCATGCCATCAAGTTGATTCATTATCATGTCATACTTAGAGCCAACACATTCAACTTGTCTTAGCCTACCAATTCTAGCACACATCACTCAGTTTGGACGGGTATATTTTTGCATAAGCCATCAAGCTTCATTCTTTTTCATGCTTCTACACATACGATCCTAACACATGCCGATTCAACAAAAATTTAAACAGTCTCATGGGGAAAAAGAACACAGGCAAGAAAACCCCAAAGAGAGGATGTATGAGTTGGGTTATTCAAACTTCACCCTACCACTCATAATCCATTTACCCCACCCCCAACAAAAATAGATGCGATTGTCCCCAATGCATACAAAAATATTAAAAGATAATGGATTGGGTGAAGCAAACCTGTGTCGCATTGTGCCGAAGAATCATCAACAAGCGGGTGGGTCCGGTTTCCCGGAGCTCGCTGGAACCATACTTGGGTCACCCTCAGTAGTGCTCACATCAACCATCATAGCACCCTCAGTAGTGCTCTCAGTCACTCTAACCGCACCATCAATGGTGCTCACAACGTCCCTCACGACAGGTGGGACCTCTACAACTTGGGCAGAACTCGATGCCCCTGCAATACTCTCACGCACCCTCTGTTGGCGCAACTCTTCATCTAAAATCGAAGCCTTCCTAGCCTCCTTCTCCTGCCTACGCTGTCTCTTTTGGGCTTTTTCCTCCTCAGTGTGACTAGAACGGTGCCTCTTATCTTTGGTATGTGTAGGCTCAGGCCCCTCCTCGGTGGTCCCACTGAATAAAGCATCCAGCACCATATCATCAGCCAACGCAGTAGGTGCATCCTAAGGCTCAATTGTAGGGGTGGCAAGAATGACATCAACGTCGGCCCAGAGACTGGCTAACTCGAACTGAAAAGAGGATAGATCTATGGTCGGGGATGGTCGCTCAAGGACTCTCAGTTCAAAGGCATCAAGACACTTATTAATGGCCTGGACCTTTCGGTCCATCATGCCCTTCATCCGTCGCTTCATTCTGACCTCGGACTCAGCTATCGACTTTTACATCCAAGGCTGGATGTGATGCAGTAGTGTGGCCATCTGAGCCTCTAATTTTTGTACTATGGCCAACGGGACAACATCAGCTCCTAATGGTGGTGTGGACCAGAATGAGCTAGGAGCCCTACTAGCAGCCTGGGAAGGGGGAGGCCGGGATAGTATCGGTGTGATCTGGTATAATGGGGTCACTACCCTGTGCCTGCCCCACCGTGTCCGCAAGATTTGCACCCAAGGGAGGTACCTCAACCTGGGGCTCTCTGCGAGGTGCCGCCACATTTGCCTCATCTCGAATGAGGCCTATATCCAAAGTCCCTATAGGGTAGATTAACCTGTCACAATGCCAGATCGGCACTCCAGAGTCCCTGCACAATTGGAAAATCAAACATGGAAACGGTAAGTAGTGGAGGTCTTGAATGCCCTCTCGTGAATCTCTGCCAGCAGCATGCGGGAAAAGTCAATCTCCACTCCTGCTACCAATGTTGCAACCATGACCGCTTTGTCCCATGTGAGTTGGTTGTTAGCTTTTGTAGGCAACACCCTGTTACACACCAACAACCAGAAGAACTTGGCCACAAAATTTAATGTGGCCTTTCGGATACCCAACCGTGGTGTGGCGACCCACTTCGCACACTCGCCATCTGCAACAATATATTTAGCTAACCACAATATAACAACCTCTCACTGCTCAGCATTCCTCTGGAAAGCGCCGCTCCGCACGATGTCCCATCTGTAATCAAACTCCGCTGTGTTTAGTGACCAAGAGTGACCCGTGGTAGGTCCATAGAGAAAGCAGCTGATGGTGGCATGTGATATGTCCACAAGACAACCCCAGACCATAGTGGAAGTGAAAGGGTCCTGGGCTATGGGCTTTGACCGCTTGGAGATCAAACCACGGAGAGTAGCGGCATAGGAGGCGTAGAACTCCCGTACAATCTCCTCATTATAAGTACCTAGGTCTCGAGCCATCCAGTCACACTTGTGAAGGTTAAAAAGCATGTGGATGTCGAGGACAGTGTGCAAGCTCCCTGTGAGGACTCTGCACTCCTTTGTAACAATTCGGGCCATCTTTTCTTTGTCATTAATCAGGGTTAGGTGTGGTACATTTGGGTACTTTTTCTGACTTTCTGCCCTCCTTGACATTACATTGGCTTTTTACCTCTTCCTTGACCTATTTTTGGCATCCTTCCATTTTAAGCTTTTTCCCTTATTTCTTTGCAACATGGATATGACTTTTGACTTTTTGACTCTTATTTTTCACTTTCTTCTTCTTTTATTTCTTTTCACACTTTTCTTTTGCTTCTTTTGCATGAAGTCACATCCTCTTTCATACTTTTTCCTCTCTTCAACACAAAACTCTTTTCATAACCTTTTTCATTTGGTTTCCTTTTTTATAGCCACCCTCAACTTATGCATTTTGCATTAGTTGTGGTGCACAATGTCGGATGTCGGACCCGGGCCAAGATCAAGGTAACTTTTGGGCTTAGCCACCCTCAACTTAGGATATTTGCCTAAGTTAAGGTGCACATGTCCAAGGAGGGACCAGGGCCAAGACAATGTTTTTAAGGGAAGGTGAGTTAGGGGAATCAAAAGAAATGGTCAATTTTAGGCTCAACTATTTGGATCAAAAGGGAATAATGATATCATTTGGTTAGATCATTTTAGGCTTTGGTGGCCTAATTTGAACAATGGCCTATGATCACTTCCTAACTTCTAGCCTAGATCATCCTAGCAGGACCAACGGGGTGAGTTCTAGATTGGCACAAAACTATCTGAACAAACAACCATTCTCACACACTCTTGGCACATAGTTTCATTATCAGATTACCCAGTTCAAGTTTTAGCATAAGTCATGAAATCAAGTTGGTTCTTTATCATGTCATACTCAGAGCCAACACATTCAACTCATTTTAGCCTACAAATTTTAGCACATATCACATATTTTGGACGGGTATCATTTTTCTTCCTTTTATTATGCCATCATCCTTTCATTCTTTCTCATGCTTCTACACATACAATCCTAACACATGCCGGTTCAACAGAAAGTAAACATTCTCTTGGGGGAAAAGAATACAGGTAAGAAAACCACAACAGAGGATTATGAGTTGGGTTACTCAGACTTCGCCCTATCACTCACAATCTATTTATCCACCCCCAACAAAAAATTAGTGCAATTGTCCCTATTGCACACAAAAAAAATAGTAAAAAGTAATGAATTGGGTGAAGAAAACCTGTGGAGCATAGCGCCGACGAACTATCAACAAGCGGGGTTGGGCAGACTAAGGTTAGGACCCACAAGACCCCATCTACGGTCCGTGGGTTGGTCTACGGTCCATAGGTTGGGACCGTAGATCACATTTAGACTTAGAAAAATCAGAGTACTTACCTGGGATCTACGGACACCGTTCACGGTCCGTAGAATAAATCAGGGACCGTCGATGGGGTCCTTAGACCTCTGCACCAGACCTTTTTCTACAGATTTTTCTTTGCGATCCTGTACATGTAGCAACTATTAGGCCTTTCTTTTTACATTTTCTGGACACTTTTTGTCACGACCCGAGTCTACACCCTGGACGTGGCCGGCACTTATGAACCATTGCTGGTCCCCAAGCGAACCCTCATCCTGGCTGACTACAAGCAGAAGACTAACTTAAGCAGGGAAAAGCTTAAACATGAATAAAATTCAATAAACTCAACTTTTCAAAACTTTAACTCAAACGAACAACTTAAATTAAAATAATATATTCAACTCTCCATAAAATAGGCACTTAAGTCTTTAAAACATTTAATAAAATAAATGAATAATACAGACTTCTCAACTATACTGACTATATATGAAGCCTCTAACTGATAAGGATGGAAGTTGGGACAAGACCCACGGCATCCTGACTAAACTGAAAAGTAAATGAAATCCTCTGTAAAATAAGGAAGCTCACCATAGATAACTTGAACTTTCGGATATATCAACGAAGCTCCTATTGATGATCCTGAATACCTGTGTCTGCATCATGAAAAGATGCAGGCCAAATGGCTCAGTACGTGGAATGTACGAGCATGTAAGAGGAATTATAAAGCATAACATAAGCTTGAAACTTGATAAAAAAGGAAACAACTTACCTCTTCTCAAACTTACTCAACTCAAGGAATAATCATGGATAAGATGCTCAACTCAGAGATTAGATACTCAACTCAAAGATATAATACCCAACTTGAAATACTCAACTCATGATACTCAAGGATAAAGCAATAGTAAAAGAAGGAACTCAATTCAATATGACTGAACTTTTTTGGGGTGTTACAATATCTCCCCTTTTGGATCATTCATCCTCGAATGACGACTAGACTAGGTATGGTATGGGATTACTCTTACTAGGGTGTAAGTCTAATGGTTTGTTCTTACTATATTCAAGATTGACCCGAATTCTTAAGCTCGGATCATATACATCTCTATAGGGAATCTCATCTCAAACTATTACTCTTTTCTACCACATTGGGCTCATATAAAGAACCACCTAATGTTTAACAACACCACATTAAACCTTAGTACTCTAACAACTTCATTACTGAAAGGACCTCTAAAAAGATATCCCCCAAACACTTTGGAACCCATTACTATTTCACTCTCAAACACTCGACTTGATTTCTCATCTTATCATCTCCTCCTTAGGTCTAAAGCTAACACTTGAAAGCTATGGACCTATTCACATTGACAACTGAATTATGCTATCTAGGCACACATGGAAAATTATAACTTAATTGAAACCTCATCTTGTAACATACCATCTCGGCACACCTCTTAATGTTCTTGTTACTCTTGTGACTTAGCCACACTTCACTGCCCTTATCTAAACGTTAAGGTCTCTCACTTGTACCACTCATATCTATTGCAGCTAATCACCTCAATTCCTCACCTACTCTATGTCAAGTCTTCTAGATTAAATCTCAAGACTAAAATCATCACCCTAATGTTGCCATTCTTTTGATTGTGACACTCATCTCGAATTCAAGCTTAATATTTATGAGTAACTCGAATATCAATATTATTGCTCGCCCACTACACTAACTCACAACTACTAGATACAAATTCAGAAACACTCGTCCACTAGGACCTTATGACAAATAGTCAATCCTTACCTCTTAGTCTCCATACTCACAAATTACCATGGGGTTCGCTTTCAAAATTCATAAGCCTGGCTTGGGTCTATCACGTCATGAGTACTCTTGCTCTTCTATTAACCACTTACACTTGTTCATTACTAATACAATGACACATCATCATAACCCCTTTCTAGTTAAGGTATACTCTAACTCATCTTGACTTGCAACTCTTACTCTACCTCTTATCCTGAGCTCTTCACAACTCATCACCTCTTAGTCTACCCATAAGGAAAAAATCCTCATCAAAACTTACTGGGTGCATGACTATAATAACATAGCTTGCCTCATCACTATCTCCCTTTCTAGGATTACTAAACCTCTGCATACTTTCCTCTAACTCTGGCACTTTCACTATTACTGTCCATGATCTCATAACTCATGTTACCTTTTGGGGTGAAAATATTACCCAAGCTATAAACATACTTCCTCATAAGGATCTCAAATGAAACAAGGCTAAAGGAAAAGAGTACAACCCACTTTTAGCTCAAACGCACGATTCAAATGAATATGAGTGTATTCCTCTGAAACTGAACACTTAACTTACTCTTGGACTTCTCTTAAGACCCTCTGGAGTCTCAAGACTTTCTCAAGACTCTTGCTAAGAACAACTCATCGACAAAGAACCGACTCTGATTTTCAACCACCTCTAGCATGATGGATAGTGGAATGATTCGGAGAAACACATGAGTTAGGATAAGTCTCTATGACATAGCTATATTGCACGATTAAGAGTATGAAATAAGGGAAACTTTTCTTAAATGTCTGTAGTCCCTCATTTATAAAAGTGGGGGCCTCACAACCATAAACAAGATACTATTTGACACAACTTCATAGACACCTAGGACACTTGAACTATGTTCTCTGATACCAAGTTTGTCAAGACCCGAGTCTACACCCTATATGTGGCCGGCACTTAAGAACCATTGCTGGTCCCCAAGCGAACCCTCATCATGGCTAACTACAAGCGGAAGACTAACTTAAGAATGCAAAAGCTTAAAACTGAATAAAATTCAATAAACTCCACTTCTTAAAACTTTAACTCAAATAAACAACTTAGAATAAAATTAATATATTCAACTTGCCATAGAATAGCCACTTAAGTCTTTAAAACATTTAATAAATAAATGAATAATACATACTTCTCAACTATACTGACTATCTATGAAGCCTCTAACTGATAAGGATGGAAGTCGGGACAAGACCCATGAAATCTTGACTAAACTGAAAAGTAAATGAAATCCTCCAAAAAATAAGGAGGCTCACCATATCTAACTCGAACTCTCGAATGTATCAACGAAGCTCATGTTGATGAAACTGAATACTGAATACATGTGTCTACATCATGAAAAGATGCAAGCCAAATGGCTCAGTACGTGGAATGTACCGAGCATGTAAGAGGAATTCTAAAGCATAACATAAGTTTGAAACTTGATAAAAAATAAATATACTTACCTCTTCTCAAACTTACTCAACTCAGAAGTACTCAAAGATACTCAAATCAACTCAGAGATTAGATACTCAACTCAAAGATATGATATTCGACTCTGTGTACTCAACTCTGGATACTCAACTCAATATGATTGAACTCATTTCAATATAAAGTAATTTAAAACAAGTGCAATATAAAGAAACAAAATGTTTACAACCATGCTGTCAACTCTGTGTGTATGCAAGGATACAACATAACTCTGAAATGTATGTAAAAATATAATTAATTTTGTATATAAGAATACAATAACTTCTGTGGAGATTCTCTAACCAACAATCATCACTATGAGCCTAAGTGATGGTACAACATTTTACCTCACGTTGCCAAGGACCGTCCTATACCTTGCCATCGGTATAGTACCTGAACTACTAAGTGGATCCACTAGTCTATCCTAAAAAATCACTAAGGAATCATCTAAAAAGTATGATCCTTTTTCTGTCCATGATGGCTACATGGTTTATGGAGACTTGAGTTATCTCAACTCGCATCCCCATACAGGTGCTCAATACTACTCCCAAAATATACTTAGCTCAAATGTTTGTAAAAACTAAACTTTTTCTGTGTTTTAAGATAATATCTCAAAAACTTAGCTCAAAGGCTATCTTGTAAATCAAGGTTTCTTCTCTTGCTTTATTGTGAAAGCATTTACACTTTAACTGAAAACTAGCCCAAAGGTTCTTTACTGAATAACTAGCTCAACGGCTCTTTTGAAAATCTCAATTTTCCGTTCTTATTTAAATGTGAAAACATTTTAAACTCTTTTGGGAATACATTGTCCCCATATACTTTTGAAGAAATGAACTTCAACTTTACTCTTTACTGAATTCAAAACTTAAGTCTTAAAACAAAGTTTAAACATTTGTAAAAGACTTCTTAAAATATGGTTCATGCCGAATGATGGGCATGAACGACTCAATGCAAGGTTTTCAATAACCATTGATAGAACTCAATACTTGGAATTCAAGAACTTCAATAATACTACTCATTTCAAGAATTCTTAACTCAGAGGGTTCATGCGGAATTATGAGCATGAACTACTCAACTCAAGGACTCAAAGATACTTCTCATCTCAAGACAGTTCGACTTATAGGGTTCTTGCGGAATTATGGGCATGAACAATTCAACTCAAGGACTTCATGGGTAACATCTTATAGTCCTATGATTAGAAATATAATCTCAAAGGAGATAAGGAACCCAATACCCAAAACTTAGAACTTGAAGATAAAACTTCCCTAAAGGATGCTCAACTTACGAAGTTCATGCAGAATTATGGGCATGAAACAACTCGACTCGATGGTCTACCTAACAATATGGAACTCATGTATGCGACTCTTCTTATTCTCTGACTTACTTCCTCAAAACTTAGTTCAATTCGATAGTTGATCTAAAAGGATTCACAATTAAACTCAAAGACTTTCTTGAACTCTACTCTTAACTCTCTCTTGAATATGAATTATGAATTCAAGAGTTATTGTTCATGATATGAAGGATCTAGGTAATAGTGTAGACTCATGAATACATTCTCCTCACTCTGATGCTCACTCACTCGAGTCTTGACACAAGTTATAAGAATTTGTAAAACACTCCTCAAAGGACTCAAAGGGACTTTCTCAAAAAGTCCGAAAGAACTCTCAAGACTTGACTCTCAACTCTACCTTGGATATGATTTATGAATTCAAGGTTGTGATTTGTGATAGGATTGATCTCGTGATGTTTAAGAGTGTTTTTCGATAGTTAAACATGAGAAGCAAATCAAGAAATCACTGACTGGAAGCAAGTCCGCGACACGGAGATGAATTAAAATATTTGGTCACGAAATAACTTTTGAGGCAGAGAGGTCCATGACCTCTCCGCGACGCGAAGACAACTTTATGAAATGGGGAAGCAGGTCCGCGACGCGGAGCCAAGAGCCTGATTTGCTCGACTTTTTCCTTCTTCATTTTCTAACCCCAATTCACCTAAACTCGGTTATTTTTCTCAATTCCCCTTTAGATTTAGATACCCAACACATGTACACTAGAATCTAATCTAACACCTCTATAAATCGACACATTAACCTCAAGATCTCCTCAATCTCAGCCCAATTCAAGAACGAAAGCAAATTCATGAATACATAACAAGAACATCAAAGCTTTAACTTTTAGAACGAATTTAAAGCTGAAATTAACATGATTGGCGTGTGGGTGAACAAACACAACACTCTGAAAGCTTACAAACTTGAAAGAACCATATTCTTGAAGGACTTGAAGGAAAATCTTGAAAGATGAACTCTAGCCGTAGCGTTTCTTGATTTTCTTGAGCGTAGAATCTTTGGAGTGGATGAGAGGATTTGATTTATGAAAAACTAGTTTTCTACATGTTTAGGGAAATTTAGATGACCTCCTAAGGGTTTTTAGGACTAAAATATCCTTAAAGAAATAATTAAAAGGAGCTGGAAGTAGGAATAATTTTTCACTAGGTAGTGAGGTCCGTATTGGCTCCGTAACGCGGACCTGCTGCCAAGTTTGCGTGTCGTTAGTAAATCATTCATAACCTTTTACTCAGAGCTCATAATTTAGCAAATTCAGTGGCGTTCGAAAGAGGACTCAAAGGGATTTAATTTTCTATCTTGTAGCTTAGTAGCTCATTCTGTACTAAAAGTTATGGTCGTTTGAAGTTGACTCAAAACTTAAGAAATCTAAAGAATGACTTGAATGTTTTTCTCTTAAGTTCTTCTTGGAACTCAAGGTGCTACATCTAGTGACCTTAATACTCAAGAAATTTTAAATTCCTTGCAAAAAATCTCACTCACTACGAAGAAAAGTTCGAGTCTTAGCTCAAAATTTTCTGGGGTGTTACAATATCTCCCCCTTGGGATAATTCGTCCTCGAATCACGACTGGACTGGGTATGGAATGGGATTACTCTTACTAAGGTCTAAGTCTAGTGGTCTGTTCTTACTATATTCAAGCTTAACCCAAATCCTTAAGTTCGGATTATATACATCTCTATAGGAAATCTCATCTCCAACTATTACTCTTTACCACAACATTGAGCTCATATCAAGAACCACCTAATGTTTAACAATACCCCATTCAACCTTATTACTCTAACAACTTCATTACTAAAAGGACCTCTAAAAATATATCCCCCAAACTCTTTGGAACCCATTACTATTTCACTCTCAAACACTCGACCTGATTTCTCATCTTATCATCTCCCCCTTAGGTCTAAAGCTAACACTTGAAAGCTATGCTATCTAGGCACACATGGAAAATTATAACTTAATTGAAACCTCATCTGGTAACATACCATCTCGGCACACCTCTTAATGTTATTATTACTCTTGTGACTTGGCCACACTTCACTGCCCTTATCTAAACGTTAGGGCCTCTCACTTGTACCACTCATATCTATTGCAGCTAATCACCTCAATTCCTCACCTACTCTATGTCACATCTTCTAGATTAAATCTCAAGACTAACATTATCACCCTAATGTTGCCATTCTTTTGATCGTGACACTCATCTCGAATTCAAGTTTAAAATTTATGAGTAAACCTGAATATCAATATGATTGCTCGCCTACTACACTAACTCACAACTACTAGATACAAATTCAGAAACATTCGTCCACTAGGACCTTATGTCAAATAGTCAATCCTTACCTCTTAGCCTTCATACTCACAAATTACCATGGGGTTCTCCTTTCAAAATTCATAAGCCTAGCTTGGGTTTATCACCTCATGAGTACTCTTGTTTTTCTATTCACCACTTACACTTGGTCATTACTAATACAATGACACATCATCATAACCCCTTTCTAGTTAAGGTATACTCTAACTCATCTTGACTTGCAACTCTTACTCTACCTCTTATCCTGAGCACTTCACAACTCATCACTTCTTTGTCTACCCATAAGGAAAAACTCCTCATCAAAACTTACTAGGTGCATGACTATAATAACATAGATTGCCTCATCACTATCTCCCTTTCTAGGATTACTAAACCTCTGCATACTTTCCTCTAACACTGGGCTCTTTCACTACTGCTGCTCATGATCTCATAACTCATGTTACCTTTTGGGGTGAAAATATTACCCAAGCTCTAAACATACTTCCTCATCAGGATCTCAGCTGAAACAAGGCTTAAGGAAAAGAGTACAACTCACTTTTAGCTCAAATGCATGATTTAAATGAATATGAGTACATTCCTCTAAAACTGAACACCTAACTTACTCTTTGACTTCTCTTAAGCCCCTCTGGAGTCTCATGACTTTCTCAAAACTCTTGCTAAGAACAATTCATCGACAAAGAATTGACTATGCTCTTTAACCACCTCTAGTAAGATGGGTAGTCGAATGATTCTGAGAAACACATGAGTTAAAATAAGTCTCTATGACATAGCTCTATAGCACGATTAAGAGTATGAAAGAAGAGAAACTTTTCTTAAATGTGTGTAGTCCCTCATTTATATAAGTGCGGCCTTCACAACCATAAACAAGATCTTACTTGACATGGCTTCATAGACACCTAGGAAACTTGAACTATGTGCCCTCATACCAAGTTTTTCATGACCCGAGTCTACACCCTGGACGTGGCCGACACTTAAGAACCAATACTGGTCCCCAAGCGAACCCTCATCGTGGCTGACTACAAGTGGAAGACTAACTTAAGCATGCAAAGGTTAAAACTGAATAAAATTCAATAAACTCCATTTCTTAAAACTTTAACTCAAATGAACAACTTATAATAAAAATAATATATTCAACTCGCCATAAAATAGGTACTTAAGACTTTAAAATATTTAATAAAATAAATGAATAATACAGACTTCTCAACTATATTGACCAACTATGAAGCCTCTAACTAATAAGGATGGAAGTCGGGACAAGACCCGCGACATCCTGACTAAACTGAAAAGTAAATGAAATCCACCGGAAAATAAGGAGGCTCACCATAGCTAACTCGAACTCTCGAATGTATCAACGAAGCTCCTATTGATGATCCTGAATACATGTGTCTGCATCATGAAAAGATGCAGCCCAAATGGCTCAGTACGTGGAATGTACGAGCATGTAAGAGGAATTCTAAAGCATAACATAAGCTTGAAACTTGATAAAAATAAACATACTTACCTCTTCTCAAACTTACTCAACTCAAGGAATACTCAAGGATACTCAAAACTACTCAAACTAACTCAACTCAGAAGTAATCAAGGATAAGATACTCAACTCAAAGATATGATATTCGACTCTGGGTACTCAACTCTGGATACTCAACTCAATACGACTGAACTCATTCCAATATAAGCAATTTAAAACAAGTGCAATATAAAGAAAGAAACTGTTTAAAAACATGTTGTCAACTCTATGTGTATGAAAGGATACAACATAACTTTGAAATATATGTAAAAATACAATTAATTGTGTAAATAAGAATAAAATAACTTCTATGGGAGATTCTCTGATCGACAACCATCACTATGAGCCTAAGTGATGGTAAAACGTTTTACCTCATGTTTCAAAGGACCATCATATACCTTGCCATCGGTATAGAACCTGAACTACTAAGTGGATCCACTAGTCTATGCTAAAAAAGCACTAAGGAATCATCTAAAAAGTATTATCATTTTTCTGTCGATAATGGCTACATGGTTTATGGAGACTTGAGTTATCTCAACTCGCATCCCCATATCAGTGCTCAATACTACTCCCAAAATATACTTAGCTAATATGTTTGTAAAAACAAAACTCTTTCTGTTTATTGAGATAATTGCTCAAAAAGTTAGCTCAAAGGCTATCTTGGAAATCAAGGTTTCTTCTCTTGCTTTATTGTGAAAGCATTTACTCTTTAACTGAAAACTAGCCCAAAGGCTCTTTACTGAAAAACTAGCTCAAAGGCTCTTCTGAAAATCTCAGTTTTCCGTTCTTATCTAAATGTGAAAACATGTTAAACTCTTTTGGGAATACGTAGTCCCTATATACTTTTGAAGAAATGAACTTCAACTTTACTCTTTACTGAACTCAAAACTTAAGTCTTTTTAAACATTTGTAAAAGACTTCTTAAAATATGGTTCATGCCGAATGATGGGCATGAACGACTCAATGCAAGGTTTTCAATAACCATAGATAGAACTCAATACTTGGAAATCAAAATAACACTACTAATTTCAAGAATGCTCAACTCAAAGGGTTCATGAGGAATTATGAGCATGAACTACTCAACTCAAGGACTCAAAGATACTTCTCATCTCAAGATTGTTCGACTTATAGGGTTCTTGCGGAATTGTGGGCATGAACAATTCAACTCAAGGACTTCATGGGTAACATCTGATAGTCCTATGATTAGAAATATAATCTCAAAGGGGATTAGGAACTCAATACCCAAGACTTAGAACTTGAAGATAACACTTCTCTCAAGGATGCTCAACTTACGAAGTTCATGCCGAATTACGGGCATGAAACAACTCGACTCGATGGTCTACAGAACAATATGTAACTAATGTATGTGACTCTTCTTATTCTCTGACTTACTTCCTCAAAACTTAGTTCAATTCGATAGTTGATCTCAAAGGATTCACAATTGAACTCAAAGACTTTCTTGAACTACTCTTAACTCTCTCATGAATGTGAATTATGAATTCAAGAGTTATGGTTCATGATATGAAGGGTCTAGGTGATAGTGTAGACTCAGGAATACATTTTCCTCACTCTCATGCTCACTTACTTGAGTCTTAAAACAAGTTATTAGAAGTTGTAAAAGACTCCTCAAAGGACTCAAAGGGACTTTCTCAAAAAGTCTGAAAGAACTCTCAAGACTTGATTCTCAACTCTACCTTGAATGTGATTTATGAATTCAAGGTTGTGATTTGTGATAGGAATGATCTCGTGATGTTTAGGAGTGTTTGAAAAACAATCAAGAAATCACTGTCTGGAAGCAAGTCCGCGACGCGAAGATAAATTAAAATATTTGGTCACGAATTAACTTTTGAGGCAGAGAGGTTTGTGGCCTCTCTACGATGCGAAGACAACTTTATGAAATGGGGAGGCAGGTCTACGACACGAAGCCAAGTGCCAGATTTGTCCGACTTTTCCTTCTTCATTTTCTAGTCCCAATTCACCTAAACTCGGTTATTTTTCTCAATCCTCTGTAGATTTAGAAACCCAGCACATGTACACTAGAATCTAAATCTAACGCCTCTATAAATCGACACATTAACCTCAAGAACTCCTCAATCTCAGCCCAATTCAAGAACAAAAGCAAATTCATGAATACATAACAAGAACATCAAAGCTTCAACTTTTAGAACGAATTTAAAGTTGAAATTAACATGATTGGCGTGTGGGTGAACAAACTCTACACTATGAAATCCTACATATCTGAAAAAACCATCTTCTTGAAGGACTTGAAGGAAAATCTTGAAAGATGAATCCTAGCCTTAGCGTTTCTTGATTTTCTTGAGCGTAGAATCTTCAGAGTGGATGAGAGGGTTTGATTTATGAAAAACTGGTTTTCTACACGTTTAGGGTAATTTAGATGACCTCCTAAGGGTTTTTAGGACTAAAATACCCTTCAAGAAATAATTAAAACGAGATGGAAGTCGGAATAATTTTTCACCAGGCAGTGAGGTCCGTATTAGCTCCGTAACACGGAGCCATCGCGGAGCTGCTGCCAGGTTTACGCGTCGTTAGTAAATCAGTCATAACTTTTTACTTAGAGCTCGGAATTTAGCAAACTCGGTGGCGTTGCAAAGAGGACTCGAAGGATTTTAATTTTAAATCTTGTAGCTCACCTAACTCATCCTATACTAGGAGTTATGGTCGTTTGAAGTTGACTCAAAACTTAAGAATGACTTGAATGCTTTTCTCTTCAGTTCTTCTTGGAACTCAAAGTGCTACATCTAGTGACCTTAAACTCAAGAAACTTTAAATTCCTTTCAACAAAATCTCACTCACTACGAAGAACGGTTCGAAGCTTAGCTCAAAATTTTCTGGGGTGTTACACTTTTTAGACACGAACCCTATGCTATAACTAGCCAACACTAAAACAAAAATGAAACACCTATCTAAATGAGTACAGAGAAGCAAATAAACAAAGAAAACTACTACACGGAAAACAAGAACCTATCATTGGCTAGATTCTACATCTTGGGTTGCCTCCCAAGCAGCGTTTGATTTAACGTCGCGGCACGACACATGCCTCTTGATTACTCAGACTTCATCAAGATAGTAGGCCTCAACAACTTCTTGCACACTTTTCGTGTTTCCAAGATAGATCTTTATCCTTTGCTCGTTTACCATGAACCTTGTTCCTTCACTGTTCTAAAGCTCAACCGCTCAATGGGGGAGCACTTTTGTGAGTAAAAATGGCCCGGTCCATTTGGACTTGAGTTTGCCCAGAAACAAGCGCAACCTAGAGTTGAATAGAAGCACAAGATCACCCACAACAAATTCTCGCTTTTCAATTCTTTGATCATGATACCTCTTCATCTTCTTTTTGTACAAGGCTGAACTTTTCATAAGCTTTTAGGCGAAACTCATCAAGCATATTCAAGTCATTCATTGTCGGATTAGATGCGGAGCCCCAATCCAAATTTAGCTACTTCATCGCCCACATAGCCTTATGCTCTAGCTCTACCGATAAATGGCAAGACTTTCCATATACAAGTTGGTAAGGAGACATACCTATGGGAGTCTTGTATGAAGTGCGATAGGCCCATAGAGCATCATCAAGCTTCCTTGACCAATCCGTTCTATTAGCATTCACAGTTTTCGCCAAAATCTGTTTGATCTCTCTGTTGGACACTTCAACTCTCCCACTAGTCTGCGGATGGTAAAGAGTGGCTACATTGTGGCGGACACCATATTTTTCAAGTAGCGCCTTGAACAACATATTACAAAAGTGGGAACCTCCATCACTGATAATCGCCCTAGGTGTACCAAATCTGGATAAGATGTTTTTTTTTTCAAGAATGCGGTGACACTTTTATCTTCATTGTTGGGGAGCGCAACTGCTTCCACCCACTTCGATACATAATCAACTGCAACAAGAATATACTTTATCCCATGTGAACTCACAAATGGACCCATAAAATCAATGCCCCATACATCAAATAACTCTATCACCAATATAGGATTCATAGGAAGCTCTTGCCTCTTTGAAATCCCTCCTTCTCTTTGGCAACGATCACAAGACTTGGCGAAATCATGAGCATCTTGGTAGATGGTAGGCCAGTAATACCCACACTGCAAAATCTTATGTGCAGTCCAAATACCACTATGATGCCCACCAACAAGCGATGAATAACACGCTTCAAGTACACTCAACATCTCAACATCAGGCACACAGCGACGAATAATCCCATCAGCACAACTACGATACAAGTATGGCTCATCCCAAAAGAATTTATTCACATCATGCATAAACTTTTTCCTTTGGTGGAAAGATAAATCCGGGGGCACCTAATCACTTGCCAAATAATTATCAAAGTCTGCGAACCAGGGAATCAAATCATGAGAAGCAGCCAATACATGTTCATCTGGAAAAGCATCATTAATTTTAGCCCTATCACCAAGCTTGAGAATTGCCTCTTCCTCTAATCTGGACAAGTGATCGACAACTTGATTTTCAGTCCCCTTTCTATCTTTCACCACAAAGTCAAACTCTTGCAGCAACAATACCCATCTTATCAACCTCAGTTTTGCATCCTTCTTCGCCATCAAATACCTCAATGCAGAATGGTCAGTATGCACTATGACCTTAGTACCAAGCAAGTAGGATCGAAATTTCTTGAATGCGAAAATCACAGCAAAAAGCTCTTGTTCAGTCACAGTATAGTTCTTCTGGGCCACATTTAGAGCTTTGCTAGCATAGTAAATAGGGTGAAGAATTTTCTCACGCCTTTGACCCAATACTACACCAAGTGCCACTCCACTTGCATCGCACATTACCTCAAACGATTGTAATAGGATGGAGAATCTTCTCTTGCCTCTGTCCTAATACCACACCAAGTGCAGCTGCACTCGCATCACGCATTACCTCAAACGGTTGTCCCCAATCCGGTGAAATAATGATAGGTGTAGTAACTAACATCTCCTTTAACTATCCAAATTCTCTCAGACAAGCATCATCAAAATCAAACTTATACTCCTTTTAAAGGAGTTTGCACAATGGATGTGCAATTTTAGAGAAGGCCTTGATGAACCTCCTATAGAAACCTGCATGCCCAAGAAAACTTCTAACACCTTTTATTGAGATAGGTGGTTGAAGCTTTTCTATTACCTCGACTTTTGCTATATCAACCTCAATGCCCTTCTCAGAAATCCGATGATCCAGATCTATCCCTTTTTTCACCATAAAGTGGCACTTCTCCCAATTTAGCACCAGATTGCAGTCTTCACACCTTTTAAGCACCTCGTCCAAATGATCCAGACATCGATCAAAAGAATCACCTACCACAGAGAAATCATCCATAAATAACTCAATAGTGTCCTCCACCATATCAGAGAATATTGACATCATACATGGCTGGAAGGTCCCTGGGGCATTGCACAACCCAAATGGCATCCGTTTGAAGGTGAAAGTCCCATACGGGCAAGTGAAAGTGGTCTTCTCTTGGTCTTCCGGATCTATAGAAATCTGATTGTTGCCCGAATAACCATCAAGAAAACAATACTAACTCTTACCTGCAAGTCTATCCAACATCTGATCCATGAATGGCATAGGAAAATGGTCCTTTTCTGTCCAAGAATTTAACTTCTGGTAATCCATGCAGACTCTCCATCCAGTCACGGGCCGCATTGGAACAAGCTCGTTTCACTCATTAGGAACCATAGTAATCCCACATTTCTTGGGCACACATTGAACAGGACACACCCAACTACTATCTGCGATGGGATAAATAACTCTGGTATCCAACAACTTGATGATCTTCTTTTTGAACTACCTCTTGCATAGGTGGATCATATCACATTGGTTTCTGTGTTATGATCTGGCATGAGTTGGACTTTATGAGAACATATACCAGGAGGGATCCCAATAATGTCCGCAATAGTCCACCCAATAGCTCGCTTGAACCTCTTTAACACAAAAATCAAAGCCTTAACTTGTCGCCCATTCAAATCTGCCGCAATGATGACCGGTAAAGTGTCCTCTCTTCCCAAGAACAAATACCTCAAATGTGATGGCAGAGCTTTAAGCTCTAATTTCGGTGCCTCCTCAACAGACGGTCTTGCGGGTGGGGACGCATGATTTTTCATGTCTAACTCCAACTTCTTTCGTTTCGAACGATATTCGCACCTATCAAGTGCGGAGACCAACTCATCATAGTCTTCAATACCATCACTCTCAAAGTTCATCATAACCGCTGCTAGTGCCTCAACACCCAATCTTTCTTTAATCTGCACCTCAGACCCACTCTCAACTCTATATGTTATCGCAGATACCAATTGGAGCTCACTACTCTGCTTCATGGACCTAGAGATTTTGAAAGTTGTCTCTTCATTATTCAGTCTGAACTTCATCTGCCCCTTTTCCATATCAACCAAGGCACTCCCAGTGGCAAGGAATGGTCTCCCAAGAATGATGGGAACCTCAAAATCAACCTCACAGTCAAGAATCACAAAATCCACCGGAAAGATGAACGACTCCAGTTTTACTAGTACATCATGGAGCACACCAATGGGCCTCTTCACAGTTCTATCGGCCATGAGCAACTGCATCGCAGTCGGTTTTAGATCGCCCAGACCCAACTTCTAATAAATAGACAATGGCATCAGATTAATGCTAGCACCAAGATCACACAACGCCTTAGCAAAATGCAACAACCCGATGGTACATGGAATAGTGAAGGCACCAGGATCCTCATTTTTCTGCACAAGGGACCTTGTAGCAATAGCACTACAATGTTGCAATATATCATCATCTTTGAAGCTCACTTCCCTCTTCTTTGTCACCATATCCATCGTAAATTTTGCATACCCAGGCATTTGCTCCAAAGCTTCTATCAACAGAACATTGATTGAAAGCTGTTTCAACATGCTAATAAACCCGCGGTATTTGCCTTCTTCAGTCTTCTTCACTAACCTCTGTGGGAAGGGAGGTGGAGGTCTAGGTATGGGGATAACTTTCTGAATTACCTCCGTTTCTTTCTCTGTCGCATTCTCGGACTCTTCACTTACCTCGACCACATCATCATCTTTACTAGTCTCAATTTCCACCCCAGACGGCATAGGTGGATCAATGGTTTGCTTACCCCCTCGAGTAGTGACAACCATACAATGCCCATCATTCTTTGGATTCTGGATGGTGTTGCTAGGAAGAGTGCCAGGTTGACGTGGGATTACTGTAGTAGACAATTGAGTCATATGCTGCTTAGGATGCTTGATTGACAGCATCAACTTTTTGACCAATACCAGACAAGTCATTTCGCATCTCCTTCACATTCTCATCAGTTGCATCAAACCTCCTCATCATCTTCTGCATCATATCCTCAATACGTGACATATTACCTCCAGCTTCCTTAGTACAAGATTCCCAAGTTTGAGGAGGAACATAAGGTCCAACCCGATCATTTATGTTGCCATAGTTATTCCGGTTGTAGTTGTTGTTGCGATTGTAGTTCCCATCCCGGATATATTGACCTTCTCGGTTGTAGTTGCCATAGTTCCAACCTTGGTTTCCTTGACCTTGGTGCCAATTATCCGTATTGGAACCTTGGGCGTTTGGTCGGAAACCCCTCGTCTGATCATTCACCGCATAAGTATATTCTTCATAGTAACACTCCTCGACCGGTGGTGGATCTCTAGTCAAACAATTCACAGCATTTACCTTCTCCGCACCTTCGCTCACATGCTTCAACACCAATCCCAGTTTGATCCTCATTTGAGCCATCTCCTCACGAATTACATCTGTCTACTAGTTGTTTGTAGCTTGAACGACAAACGTGTTCCTCCAAGTATCTAACTTTCTAGTGCTCCAAGCTTTATTATTCCGAGAGATCTTCTCTAGTTTCTCTGCAATCTGCTCAAAAGTGCACTCACCATATGAACCTCCAGCGATAGTATCAAATACTGCCTTATTGTTGTCATCTTGACCTAGGTAGAAATACTCCTTTAGCGATTCATCATCAATACAATGATTCGGAACACCTCTTATGAAAGAAGTAAACCTGTCCCAGGAACTACTCATAGACTCTCCAGGTAGTGCTACGAAATTGTTGAGTTTATCTTTGTGGTTTAGCTTCTTTGACACTGGAAAGAATCTTGCTAGGAACACCTCAGTCAATTGGTCCCATGTACAGATTGAGTTATAAGGAAGCTCAGTAAACCACACAGCATCATCGCCGGTCAATGATAGAGGGAATACTCGCAATCCAATGACATCCATATCCAAGTCCGGTTGACCCACACAATTTTTGCAAACACTCCTTAGCTTGGCTATGTGAGCATGTGGATACTCCGATGCCAAACCCGCAAACAAACCCCTTGCTGTAAGCATCTGCATCAAAATGCTAGTCACCACAAATGTATGCCTCTGAGGTAGAGGAGGTAGGACAAGAGGTCCATCAGATTCAGCAACATTAAAGTTGACCCTATAGTTATCACGCAGTCTTGGCCCCAGTGGATCATGTACCCTCATTGCATCTCTCAGTAGATTCTCAGCTTGAATCTGATTATTCTCATCACCAACCGTCGGAGGCTGCATTCCAACACCATCACCTAACTCTCCTCCGATAGGATTAACTAGAACTCCTTCATTATTCATTCTTCGCAAAGTTCTATTCAGTTCTGGATCGTAGAGAGTAAGTGGTTCTCCTTGACTCCGTGTACTTGGCATACACTAGAGTAGGAACCTGAGAGAGACAAAAACAAAAGAAAAAAGTAAAATTAGGAAATAATTGACTAAAGTTCAATAATGTAGTTAAACTTAATCTAAAAGCCTTATTCCTCGACAGCGGCGCCAAAATTTGATACGCTCAAATTACACCTCCCTAAAGAAGCGTAAGCGATCGTTATCAAGTAAACAATCCAACTTTGAGGTTGGGGTCGATCCCACGAGGAATATGGTCTAGACTTAAGTTCAGCTTACGATTATATTTGTTTAGTCAACGTACTTCTGAAACAAATAATTAAAAGGGGGGATTTGTGAAACAAATTCTGAAAGTTATGTGAACAATTAGTAAGCAAGATTTAAACTTTTGTTGTTATCAAGATGAGAGAGAAACTAGGGTGTACATATTCCCCATAAGCTCATAACGCGGTAATCCTTGTAATAGTAATCCTTTCCTAGTGTATTACATGCAATGTGATAAGTTAGGTATCTCTAATTCCTTGGTCCGGCAATTAGAGAATTTCACCCCGCACCTTGGTACGGCTTCGTGTGTATAATTTACTAACCCTTACCGTTACCTCATATTAGTCATCACTTCGATGTATGGCTTAGTTTTCACCCTCGCACCAATCGACATTAGACTATTATATAGTATCACACTAAATCTATGTTGCTAATTATTTTCTTATTAACTACCTCCTTGGTCCGGCAAGTAGCAACAAGGCGAGTTCTAATGCATGCACTCGTTAAAAAGACTTCTAAACGAAAGAATTATCAATGCATGCAATAACATTATTCAAGAATTACTTAATTACTATTCATACTTTGTGAATCACTCATGGTTCCCACAACCCTAGTTGTGGATTTAGTTACCCATAGTAGAAAGAACACAATTCATATTTTTAGATGAAGAAATCATGAACTTATGTAATGAGATGAATAAACCCAGAATCTTAACTTGAATTTCAAAGTCAAAATCTACAAAACGAACTAAGGAAATCAAGAATTGCTAAAATTGCAAGTTATTCTCCAAAGCCAAAAACTAGAACTAAAGTAATAAAGTACCCCAAAAACAAGGTTTACATGCCCTATATATAGAAAAACAAGTCCTAACTAAAAAGGAAACGAAATAAGGAAATAATGTTTCAGGACGCAGTTTCAATCTACGACACTGACCTACGGACCATGGATTGATCTACGGTCCGTAGGTCCCCTCCGTGGCTCAGGACTTAGGCAATTTTCCAATCTTCAAAATCTCCACTTCTCTGACTCAATCGACGGATCACCAGTATGGACCGTGGATTGATCTATGTTCCGTGGATCCTCCTCCGTAGCTCTATACTTAGAATCTTCAAAATCAGGTACTGGAACCCCCTCTGAAGGATTTGACGGAACTGCAGTACGACCCGTGGATCAATCTATCGCGAAAAAAAAAACTTTCTTTCAATAGAAAAAGTGCAAAAGAATTACAACTAAGTTAAAAATCAGTCTATTACAACTACCTAGCTACCACAGTTTGAAAATAAAACTCAAACTTGCCACATCTATACCACTCACTCAAATCCGTAAGCCACTATCACAAAAAAACCCAAACTTGCAATATTTATTATACCACTCACTCATATTCGTAAGCCACCGTACACTTCATCTAGCTCCACGCCATGGGAAAAACTTAACAGGTTAATTAATACTAATTGAAAAATGAGAGTCGGGGTGTAAAGACAAATTTCATTCCATAATAAACCTTCATATAGTCCATTTCATCCTACAGATCCGTCTTACCCCAATGCAAAAACAAACATATATTAAACATGTATGTACCGTTTTATACACGTACGTCCAAAGGAGATGCACCAATTGTTATGTATGCACCATTACAATTTTTCATGTTCAAAGTAGAACTTTTGTTTCTGTATTTTCTTCCAACACATAACACCAAAGAAAAGGAAGTTGCATAGCATATGGATATAGTAACAATTATTTTTATGTTGTTATTTTACCAGGGTTCTACCTTGAAAGATTTCAATAGAAATACTAATATACATGCATAGCTCAAACCTAGCACATTTGTTTCCCCTATCTTTCCCACCTTCTCACATGCATGGATAACAATAGATTAGATCAGGGGTAGGGCAATCCTTGCTCAAGGAATGCCAAGTGACACCTCTTTAAGGATGAACATGTACTGCTTTCGGTAAAACCACGTGTATCACTAATTTTTATGTCAAAAATAGAACATCCCAATTCATATTGACTCTCATATTTGCTTTACTCTTCCGTCTCTACAGCCAAGAAAAACTTCAATAATCAGCCACGCCATGCTCCCAGTTTGAACAAAAGAGAGCTTGTTAGCTAGTTGTATGTTGGAATTCTAACAAATAGATATCAAAATTTGGGAAACAGTGGCAGCACTGGCTGGAGTAGCCTTGAGCCTCATTCAGGAGGGAAATAAATGAAAATGTGAAAATTGTTATATGACATACCTCAGTTTTTAAATTTTGCAATAAGTTGTCCACAATCAATGTAACAGATTATGTTACTAGCACATTGTCACTCAAGTGTATGACATTTGTCGTTCTTAAGACCTTTCTTCCTTTATTTAATGGAAGAGTCCACCGCCTCCTCATTAGTCTCAAACATGCCATCCACTGGAAAAAATTTCTTTACCTATGGAATATGCATTTAATAAAGGCCACCAGAAAGATAAAACAACAAACAAATACTATCATATGATGACATAATTAGACAAAAATTGAAATGGTATTATTTTAAAAAACCTCACAATGCATCATTGCGGAGCGAAAATACAAAAAAAAATTGCACAAATAATACCACATGTAATAAAAGAATAATCTAAAACATAAGTTAAGATTATTATCATCATATATATATTATTATGAGTGGGAAGCTCCAAAGTGAAAAGTTGAATTACCATTTTGCCCTCTACTAATTAAAATAGTGATTAAATATAAATATTTTAATTACATAATGGTAGAATTTGAAGTCCTTAAGCCCTTTAATAATTAAATTGTCATTTTCTTGATAAATGAGTACATTCATGTTGCTTTTAATCGTAATCATAAATCTCATAATAGAAGAATTTGAAAAGTTATGATATGGAAAGTCATTCATCACTTTAATGTAGAAACCAATTTCAGAATTAAAATTTGAATTTAAAGGATCATTTCCTAATCCTATTTAAGAACCAACTTACAAAGATGGAAGCTCACAATAGGAAATCAAATTAAGGAAATTGCATAATTCAACATGAGAAGATAAGAGAGTTAGAAGTTGCAAGTGAGGATAACAAAAAAAATGCTGAAAATTGGTAATTAAGAAGAAAAAATGGCAGCGGAAAAGAGAGAGTAAATTTAATACATGTGTAGTATTAAACATTGAACAGTCTTATGTTTATATGTTGATATGTTGTCTCTAACAATAACAAGGTTTCTTTTCAGGACATGAGGTCTTTCTTTGCAATATCCTCAACTTTTCGTTCTTGCTTTCTTTATCCATTACAAAAAAAATTTCCATGAAGCATTTAGAATTGTATGGGCGTTGAACTTTGTCACGCCCCGAGCCTACACCCTGGGCGGGACTGGCACTCGAGATCCATTGTTGGACCCAAGCAAACCCTTGGCATGGCATACTTACTCAGCGGAAGACTTTTAAGCATTAAGAAGAGAACCCAAATACAAGAGAACTCAACAGTCTCAAAACTAAACTCATATTGTTTCAGAAATAAACATTTAACTTAGCCGAAGTGGCAACTCAAATCTGAACATAAGTCAATAACAAGATAATGACGATTGAACTAACATTTGACTGTCTATGAAGCCTCTAAAACAACTGAGATGGATGTTAGGACAAGACCCACGACATTCTAATGAACTAACTAATACTGAAAGCAATAAAAAGGGGTCCTACAGAAGCAAGGAGGCTGACCAACAAGTCAGGAGCTCAACTAGAATCAACGATGTGCTGGATACTGATCCTAGTTACTTGTATCTGCATCATTAAAAGATGTAGGCCAAATGGCATCAGTACATTGAATGTACGAGTATGTGAGGGGAATTCTAAAACAAGACATAGGCTTGAAAGGAACTGAAGAACTAACCTAGCTCAACTCAACTCAAAATTAACTGAACTCATTTCAATATAAAGTAGTATAAAACAAGTGCAATATAAAGAAAAGTTTTTTAAACATGGATTTCAACTTTGTGTATTTGGAAATACTATAATACTCCGTGTGTATGCAAAGATACAAATATAACTCTGAAATATATGTAAAAATACAATTAAACTGTGTATGTAAGAATACAAATACTTTTGTGGGAGTTTCTCTAAAGGCTCTTTTTGGAAATACATAATCCCGATACATTCATTTGAAGAAATGAACTTCAAACTTTACTCTTTACTCTGTGCTTCCAGGGTCGTCCTATACCTTGTCGAGGGTATAGAATTACCTGACTACTAAGTGGATCCACTAGTCTATGCTAAAAAGCACTAAGGAATCATCTAAAATGTATGACCCTTTTCTACCTATGACGGCTACATGTTTTATGGGGGCTAGGAGTTGTCTAAACTCTCCCCCATATCGGTGCTCAATACTACTCCCAAAATATAATACTAGCTCTTATATTTAAAAACATAACTTAGCTCAAAGGCTCTCTTGGAAATCGGTGTTCCCTCTTTTATTTAAATGTGAAAACATTTACTCTTTGGGAATAC